>NC_134111.1:8120312-8424296 GCF_040939455.1 Microcebus murinus
AGCCAAATTTAATTTAAAATACACAGAGACTCACTCATACACACATTCACACACTTCCTCATTACAAAAAAATCTCATTGTTGGTTAACTATATTTGTATTTTTGTTTTGTTTTGCTTTCAGTGTTGTCTAGGCCAAAAGCGATAACAACAGCTTGCATAATATTGCAACTACAAATCAAAATCTGCATAATTTGTGGAATATTATGATGGCATTATAGTCAGAAAATCAATAATTTTTCTGAACTTAACCTATCAGTTATCCATACATTCTTTCAAAATTTTGAAAAGTTATCAAAAGATATAATAGCAAAATGTTCACTAAAATATTAATATCCATACAGAACTGTGCAGAACTCTGATAAAATGCCGACTTGCTGTAACTAATATTCAAAGCCTAAGAAGGGCCTGCCACTCTGCCTGTGAGTCTACAGAGAGAGCCAGCTAGTGCCAGTAAGGAAGATGCTGAGTCCATTTATAACCAAGCCACAAGGAACCAGGAAGGCAAAGAAAAAGGTAACAATTCCAAGAAAGGCTACACTAAACTTAATTCTTCCATGTGAAGGTAAAAATCAAGAACCAGAGAGACTAGGTTGCTTCCTAGTAATTAAAATATAGGGATTCCTCCCATAATTATCTGCCCTCATATATAGGACCAATCTGATTAGCAACGCCTATTTTGGAATGGGATGTAAAAGCAGGAAAAAGGTAGGTTTATGCACAGGTGCTAGCCAGGGATTACTGAATATCTCATTAGGAAAGAAACTCTATGGATACCAAAAAGTACATGGCTATTTTGGCAGATATACATTGATGGTTTGAGTTATCAAGTGTGATTATAATTAGTTTTAGTATCAAAGAGAATTGACCTGTGGGAAAGAGCAGGTCTGTACATGATCTTAAACAAAGCTATGATCTGGTCTTGGCCTGAATAGGAAATTTTAGGGGAGATAGGAGAGATGCTCATAGAGACTTTGGGTTGCCAGGGCAACCTCTGGTCTCTGTTAGACAGAGTCCCACACAGAGAGGCCAAAGCTGGGGTTCATCTTAAAAGAGCAGAGCTTTGGAGTATATATGTGGCTACCTCAGTTGCTGTTTTCTCAGCCTGGGCTAATGATCATCAAAAAAAAAAAAAATCCTATTGCAGGAGGAAAAATGTGAGATTCAAGGAGAATTTTTAAGATATTAGTGGTGTTTTAAGCTGAACTAATACCAAAGGCATAAGAAGAGTTGAAAAACAGAAAAAAAAAATTTGGAGAGGGGGTGGTCACAGCTTCTCTCTGGCCCTCTAAATACATGAGATTGAGACATGCCAAAGGCAGAGACAGCACAAGGCTAAAGAGGCCTTGGCTTCTTCCAAATTTAGGGGAGAATCATATGGCATAAACATAGGTCATTGCTCATCATGAGGTCTCTGAAGACACAGTCTAGAAAACATCTGCAGTGGTAAAGATGGTGCTAAGTTGTTCCCAGGCCTCTGTTAGTCTTAGGAAAATCCTTTGCCAGAACAAAAACTACGTGATAGGAGACTTCTCCCATCTCAGTTTAGGAGGATGGGTCATCCAGACAATTTGCTTAGGATGCCAGGCATCCTTGTGGGATAAGATGTTAAATAGACAGTATTCAACTTTCTTACTCCATTTAGTCTCTCATTTCTAATTTCTTTATGGAAACATGTAAGAATCTATTACTGATTTTTGTTTGTAATAGCAGTATGGATTTAAGTAATGTAAACCGGAATCTGGAAACATATCGCTAAGGATAAAGTACTTTCCTGGCTAAGGATTTTGATATTCTTATATTTTTTATTTGATTCAGTAGAATTTTTTTTTTTATAGAGTCTTGCTTTGTCACCCCAGGTAGAGTGCAGTGGAATCATCATAGCTCACTGCAACCTCAAATTTCTGGGCTCATGCCATCCTCCTGCCTCAGCCACCAGAGTAGATGTGACTTAGGTGCATGCTACCACGCCTGGCTAATTTTTTCTATTTTTGGTAGAGACAGCGTCTCACTCTTGCTCAGGCTGGTCTCAAACTTCTGAGCTCAAGTGATCCTCCTGCCTTGGCCTCCCAGAGTGCTAGGATACAGGCATGAGCCACCGCCACCGTGCCAGCCTGATATGAAAGAATTTAAGCACAGTGGAACACTTGTGTGGTAAGGCCATATATCCATTTTGGAGATGTGGAAAGAGCTATTCTCCTCCCAGCAGGGAATGACCCAGACTCCATTCAGCCACTGGGTGCAATGCCCCTTGCTGAGACCAGCAGCAATCTACAGAGCTCTATGAATTTAAGCTCTATGAATTTTGAAACTATAAATTCTGTGATTTTTAATTGAGATATATTTACATGCCATAAAATTTTGTCTTCCTATAATACAGTGGTTTTTAGTACATTCACAAAAGTGTATAACGATCAATCCTATGTAATTCCAGAACATTTTCACACCTTAGAAACAAATCCTGTACCCACTAGCAGTCACTCACCATTGCGCACTGCCCTAGCCCCTGACACCCACTCATCCACCTTACGTGTCTATGGACTCACCGTTTCTGCACATTTGGCATAAACAGAGTCATATAGTATATGGTGTTTTATGTCTGCCTTCTTTTACTTAGCATGGTATTTCCAAGTTCACCCATCGTATTAGTTTGCTTGGGCTGCCATACCACAGACTGGGTGGCATGAACAACAGACATGTGCTGTCTCACAGTTCTGGAGGCTGGAAGTCCAAGATCAAGGAGTCAGCAGTGCTGATTCTCCTGAGGCCTCTCTCCTTGGCCCTTTTACTGGCGTCCTCACATGGTCCTTCCCCTGTGTGTCTAACCCCCTCTTCCAGGACAGTCACACTGGATTAGGGCCACCCACACAGCCTCATCTTACCTTAATGGCCTCTTAAAATGTTCTATCTCCAAGTCACATCACATTCTGAGGTACTGGGGTTAGGACTTTAGCATATGAATATTGGGGGACACAAATGTCATTCAGTCCATGTCATTCTACCCTATGTCATTATCCAAATTCATTGTCATCTCATGTGAGAAATACATTAACTTCATCTCAATAGCCCAAGTCTAAGTCCAAAATCCCACATAAATATCCCATCTAAATAGATATGCATGAACTCGTGAGATGAGTCGTCCTGAGGCAAAATTGTTCTCTAGCTGTGAGTCTGTCAAGCCAGGTGAGTTATATGCTTCCCAAATACGATGGTGGTGCATTCGTTCGCCAGGGCTGTCATAACAAAATACCACGGATTGGGTGACTTAAATAACAGAATTTAACTTCTCACGGTTCTAGAGTTTAGAAGTCCAAAATCAAGGTGTCCACAGGTTTGGTTTCCTCTGAGGCCTCTTGTCTTGACGTGCAGACGGCCACCTTCCCTCTGCATCCTCACGTGGCCTTTCCTCTGTGCAGGCACAGCCCTCATCTACCTGTGTAGGTCTACCTGTGTATCCAAACTTCCTGTTCTCACGAGGACACTAGTGAGATTGCACTAGGGCCCAAGCTAACTGCCTCCTGTTAATTTAATCACATCTTTAAAGGCCCTATGCAGTTGCATTCTGAGATACTGGGGGTTAGGACTTTTGCATATGAATTTGGGGGAAACACAATTTATTTCACAACATAGGGATGGAGATAGGATAGACATTCACATTGCAAAAGGGACAAACTGGAAAAAATAAAGGGGTGAAGGGTTTCAACCAAGTCTGAAACCTAGCAAAGCATACTCCAAGAGATTTTAAAGCTTGAAAATAATTCTCTTGGACTCCATGCTCTGTCCTCAGGGCCCACTGGAGTGGCAACCCTGCCTTTTGGGCCCACTAGTGTGGTGGTACCACCCCAAGACCCTCGGACCTGGGTCCTCTGGGCTCACTGACAGTGGCAGCCCTGACAACCTCGGAACCACCTTCGGGCTCATTCTTTTCCCTTCTCATGAAAGATAACATGCGTTCACAGCCAGATATCTCTAAGAAATCCCAAACGTCCGACAGGCTGCCTTCATTCCATTCCATCTCTGTCCCCTTCCGTCAAGCTGGCAGTGCTGCTCCTGGTATAAACCCCATCTCTAGTCATGGCTTTTGCTGAGTTGGCTGATTGAATCCAAAGTCATAGGTATGTAATCTCTTTAACAAATTGTCCAGCCAGATCCTTGAAGTTGTCTTCAGGACACAGTTTCTCATTTGATGTAATATAGATAGACTGAACATTTTTCAAGTCTTCAAGTTCTGGTATTTTTTTATTTGACAATTCTTAAATTTATCTCTCCTCTCACATTTTATCATAATCAACAAGGAGAAATCAAGCCACACTTTCAACACTTTGCTTAGAAATCTCCTCAGCAAATTATCCAAGTTCATCACTTACAAGATCTACTTTCCACAAAACACCAGAATATAATTCAGTTAAATTAATTTCCACTTTGTAACAAGAACCTCCTTTCCTCCAATTTCCAATAGCATGTTCCTCTTCTCCATCTGGGACCTCACCAGAAGCACCTCTAGCATTCATATTTCTACCGACATCTTGTTAATGGTCATACATGTATATCTGAAAGATAATAGAAGAGTTCTCTACGGATCTCTAATTTTCTTTCTGAAGCTTTACCGGAATCACATTTAATATCCATACTTCTACCAATAGTCTCTTCAAGGCAATTTAGGCTTTTTATAACATGCACCTCTAAATTGTCCCTGCCTATACGCAGTACCTAGGTACTAGGTACCCAGTACCTAGTTTCAAAGCCACTTCGACGTTTTTAGTTGTTACAGCAGCACCCACTTCTTGGCACCAAAGTCGGTTTTAGTTTGCAGGGTTACCATGATAAAGTACACACAATTCAGGCCGTAACACCTATATTGTAGTGTGTTTCAGGAATTCATTCATTTTTTTTCTTTTCTGTGTATTTCTCTTTTGTTTCCCTCTTCGATCTTCATGTAACAATTCCTGTCCCATTCAAGTCCACGTCAACTGCTCTGCTACCCTGTCCACCTCACCCCCATTGCCATCACCTCTGACTTTTAGACATTCCCTATGATAAAAAAAAAAAACCAGCCTTTGGCACCTCTGTCATGGTCTTTAGCTCTACCACAGTTACTGCTGTCATTCTGGGAACCTCAACACACTCAAGAGACTCCCAGCTAACACCCTGGCCTCATATGGCATTGACTTTCTCAGAGCCAACAGTTAGTAGTCTTCTGTACCCTGACACCTCAGCCAGCCACTCCCGCCCAGGGCCACTCCAACACTGCTGCCATAAGGAACTCTTGTTTCTGTCATCGCTAATTCAAGCACCTCACATGACCACCACCTTTTATCCCTCCAATGCTCTTTGTGATATCTCTGTTTGGATGTCACATAGATACTTCCAACTAAAAATTACTGAAACTGAGAAGAGTCAGAAGTACACCCATAGATTTAAAATTTTGAATAGCCTTTGCTATTTTGGCATTAGATGGGCTGTGAGGTTCCAGGCTCTGGGACCCAGGGATCAGCAATTCTCCCTGGATGGAGTTAACTTATCAATCTGAGAGATGGTCACATCCCTCAAGAGGCAGCCAAAGTTGGATTACTGTGCGCTGCCATCACTATATATCCTGGGGAGATGTACTTGCTGCGGCTGTTGCAAGCTTTCTTTCTTACCAGCTTCAGGATGTTGGCCTTCTGTTACTTGAGAATGGCAGCAAGGAAAACCCTTATGGGAGCTCAAGTGCCAGAGGTAGTGACTCTTCCACAGGAGGCAGACCATGTGGCACACATGCAACTGCAGCTCAGCTATTGTGAAGTGGGAGTAGGCTTAATTTCTACTCGTATGGAAGCTCCAATGGCTCCTTCTCCCTAATAAGATCTTCACTGGGCTTTGCTGCAATTGTCTCACTTTGATTTTTCAGGTGCCCTGGGCTTCTCAAGATGACAGTTATCAGACTCACTACTGTATCTCCATGTTTCATCCCCTCATTGGTCATGGAATAGCCTTTGTGACACCTAGATTTTGGTGTCTACTTGACCCTGATCAGGCCTGGGGCTAGAAATGTTTGTGACAGGCAACTGGTCACCCTAACAACTGGATCCTCTTTTGAGAGAAGACTAACTTTCCATTTGACATTAACATTGTAGGAAAAAAGATTGTATATTTCAATGGAAAACTTTGTCTGGTTGCCTGATCCTAGTCTGTCATTGTCTTTCAGCTCCTTTAGACTCCAGCTGTAGGTCACTGATAGACACACACAATGTTCAATTGTCCACCCTCTGTGCATTGTAATAAAACCAATTTTCCCCTGTTTTCATATTCATTTCAGTATTTCTGATAAATATTCATGTTTCTTTTCTTTAGAGTCTCTTTTGAACTTGTTACAATATCTGCCAATTCCCTCAGAAGTTAAATAAAATCTCTTAACATGCACACATCTGTATTAGTGTCATGATTTTACTCTTTTATCAAGGTGACTTTTAAACATTTTGGGCTCACATCAATATACCTAGTTGATTTGTTTACCAGTGCCAGGTAAACTTCAATGACAAAAATGTGTACCACATGCAAGGCTAATTTCAAGTACCTCTTTCCTTGACTCTCATGGGTGATCCCAGAGCACCAAGAGAACTTTGTTAATTTTCTGCTTTTCTCATTTCAACTTTCCTCTCTACTACTACTACTTTTTTTCAAATATTTCTTTCTTTTTATAGAGAAAAAGTTTGTAAAACATAAATTCATCATTTTAAACATCTTAACATGCTCAGTTTAGTGAGTATTAAAATATTCAAAATGTTGTACAACCCTCACCAGCATCAAAGTTCAAAACTTTTTAATTATTCCAAAAGTGAAACCCATACCTATAAAACAATCACTTGTCATTCTTCTGACCTCAAAGATATGCTCTTGATCTCCATAGATGTACCTATTCCAGTTCATTCACAAGTGAAATCATACATTATGTGGCCTTTTGTGTAGGTCTTCTTGCAGTCAGCATAATTTTTATAAGGTCCATCCACAGTGTAGCATGAATCAGTACTTTATTCATTTTTATGGCTAAATAACATTCATTGTGTGGATATATCACATTTTATTTATACACTCATCATTCGACGGACATTAGAGTATTTCTACCTTTTAACTATTGTGAAAAATGCAGCTATAAACATGTGCTCTTGAATTTGAGTACCATTTTCAACACTTTTTGGTATGTACCTAGGAGTGGAACTTCTGGGTCATTTTAAAACTGTCTACCTTTTCACAACTAATGGACGAGGTGAGCATCGTGGCAGGGGGAGGGCACATCTCAAATCATAGTTGGTATGTAGCAAAGTAATAACATGTAACCAAAAGGTTTGTGTCCTCATAAATAAAAAGAAATTTAAAAAAAACAACAAAACTGTCTACTTTTTGAGTAACCGCCAAACTGTTTTCTACAGTGGCTGCACAATTTTATATTTCTACCAACAAGGAACAAGGACTGTCACTTCTTCACATCCTTGACGCCATGAATTATTTCCCATTGTTTTCACTCTGGCCAATCTGGTAGGAGAGAAATGGCATTTTATTGTGGTTTCTATTTGCATTTCCCTAATGACAAAGAATGCTTAACATTATTTAATATGTTTGTTGGATATTAAAACCTATATTAGGAAAAATGTCTATCCCAGTCTTTTGCCTATTTATTTATTTATTATTTTATAATATTACAGGGCTACAAATGTTTTTGACTACATGGATTGCTTTTGTTATACTTCAGTCAGAGTGTTAAGTATGCCCATCACTCAGATGGTGTTCATTGTACTGGTTAGGTAGGTTTTCACTTGTCCCCTCTCTCCCATGCCCCACTGCTTGATTTCCTCTGAGTGTTACTTCCCTCTGTGCACAGGCATGCTCAGCAGTTAGTTCTAAGTTAGTAGCAAGTACATGTGGTGTTTGTTTTTCCATTCTTTATATACTTCACTTAGGATAATGACCTCCAGTTCCATCCAAATTATTGCAAAAGGACTTAATTCATCTGTCTTCATGACTGAGGAGTATTCCATAGTATTCATATACCACATTTTGTTAATCAATTCATGAATTGATGGGTACTTGGGTTGATTCTACATCTTTGCAATTGTGAATTGTACTACAACAAACATTTGAGTGCAGCTGTGTTTTTGATGAAATGACTTTTTTTCCTATGGGTAAATACCCAGTAGTGGATTGCTGGATCAAATGTTAGGTCTACTTTTACTTCTCTGAGGAATCTCCATGCTGTTTTCCTTAGACATTGTACTAATTTGCAGTCCCACCAACAGTGTATAAACATTCCCTTTTCTCTGCATCCATGCTAGCATCTATTGTTTTGGGACTTTTTAATAAAAGCATTCTAACAGAGGTAAGGTGATATTTCATTGTGGTTTTAATTTGCATTTCCCTGATGATTAGTGACATTGAGCATTTTTTGTATGTTTATTGGCCATTCTGTGTCTTTTTTCAAAAAGTTTCATTTCTGTTTATGTATTTTCCCACTTTCTAATGTGGTTGTTTTTTTTTTTTTTTTTTTTCTTGCTGATTTGCTTGAGTTCTTTGTAGATTCTGGTTATTAGTGCTTTCTTGGATGTATTGCTTGCAAACATTTTCTGCCATTCTGTAAGTTGTCTATCTATTTACTCTGTTGATTATTTTCTTAAATGGCCAGAAGCTTTTCAATTTAATCAAGTCCCATTTATTTATTTTTGTTGTTTTTGTGATTACCATTGAGGTTTTCTTCATAAATTCTTTCCCTAAGCTGGTACCTAAAAGAGTTTTTCCAACTTTTTTTTCCTAGAATTCTTATGGGCTCATGGCTTACATTTAAGTCTTTTATCCATCCTGAATTAATTTTTGTGAATGGTGAGAGATATAGATCCTGTTTCATTCTTCTGCATGTGGCTAGCCAATTCTCCCAGCACCATTTATTGAATAGGGCTTCTTTTCTCCAGTGTATATTGTTGTCTGCTTTGTCAAAGAACAGCTGGCTGTATGTAGATGGTTTTTCTGGGTTTTCTGTTCTGTTCCATTGGTCTAGTTCCCTATTTTTGTGCCAATACCAGGCTATTTTGGTTACTATAGCCTTGTATTCTTTGAAGTCTGATAATACAATGCCCCTATATTTGCTCTTTTTGCTTAAGATTCCTTATGCTATTTGGGCTCTTTTCTGGTTCCAAATGAAGCATAAAATTATTATTTCTATATATGTGAAATATGACATTGGTATTTTAATGGGGATTGCATTGAATCTATAAATCACTTTGGGTAGTATGGACATTTTAACAATGTTGATTCTACTGATCTGTGAGCACGATATGTTTTCCACTTGTTTGTATCATTTGTGACTTCTTTCCTCGGTGTTTTGGAGTTGTCTTTGTAGAGATTTTTTTACCTCTTTGGGCAAGTACATTGCTAGGTATTTTATTTTCTTTGTGTATATTTATTTTATTTTCTTTATTTTATTGTGAATGGTATTGAGTCTTTGATTTGTCTCTCAGTTTGACTATTATTGGTGTATAGAAATGTTACTGACTTGTGTACATTGATTTTGTAATCTAAGACTTTGCTGAATTTATTTATCAATCCCAGGAGTCTCTTGGTGGAGTCTTTGGAATTTTCTAGATATAAGATCATATCATCGCAAAAAGTGAAAGTTTGATCTCCTCATTCTCAGTGTGGATACCCTTCATTTCTTTCTCTTGCCTGATTGCTCTGGCTAGAACTTCCAGCATTATGTTGAATAAAAATGGTGACAGTGGGTTTTCTTATCTGATTCCAGTTCTTAGTTGGAATGGTTTTTCCACTTTTCCCCATTCATGATGATATTGGTTGTGGGTTTGTCATATATGGATTTTATAATTGTGAGATATGTTCCTTCTCTGCCTAGATTGTTGAAGCTTTTTATCATGAAAGGGAGCTGAATTTTGTCAAATTTTTTTTTTTTTTTGCTTCTATTGAGATTATGGTCTTTTAATTTTTTGGCTTCTGTTTATGTGGTAAATCACATTTATTGATTTCTGTATGCTGAACCATCCTAGCATCCATGGGATGAAGCCCACTTGGTCCTGGTGAATTTTTTTTTTTATGTGCTGATTAATTCAATTTTCTAATATTTTATTGAGCATTTTTCCATCTATATTCATATGAAATATTGGTCTGTAATTTTCTTTTTTTGTTGTGTCCTTTCCTGGCTTTGGTATGAAGGTGATACTAGCTTTGTAGAATGAGTTGGGGAGCATTCCCTCTTTTCAATGTTATGGAATAATTTCTACAGTATAGGTACCAGCTCTTCTTTGTAGATCTGGTAAAATTTGGCTGTGACTTCATCTGGTCCAGGGCTTATTTTTGGGGGGAGATTTTTTATTACTGCTTCAGTCTTTTTGCTCATTACTGGTGTGTTCAGGAGTTCTGTTTCTTCCTGATTAAGTCTTGTGAGGTTGTGTGTTTTCAGGAATTTGTCCACTTCCTCTATATTTTCGATTTTATGTGCAGAGATTTTCATAGTATTCACAGATGATATTTTGTATTTCTGTGGTATCTATTGTAATGTTACTTTTTTCATTTCTGATTGAGCTTATTTGGGTCTTTTCTCTTCTATTTCTCATTAATCTAGCAAGAAGTCTATCCATTTTGTTTATCTTTTCAAAGACATTAGCTATAAGATTTTCATAAATATCCATTATTATTTTAAGGAAGTTAATTTTTTTTCTGAGACAGAGTCTCACTTTGTTGCCCAGGGTAGAGTGAGATCCATGGCATCAGCCTAGCTCACAGCAACCTCAAACTCCTGGGCTCAAGCAATCCTGCTGCCTCAGCCTCCCGAGTAGCTGGGACTACAGGCATGCGCCACCATGCCCGGCTAATTTTTTCTATATATATTAGTTGGCCAATTAATTTCTTTCTATTTTATAGCAGAGGCGGGGTCTCACTCTGGCTCAGGCTGGTTTCGAACTCCTGACCTTGAGCAATCCACACACCTCGGCCTCCCAGAGAGCTAGAATTACAGGTGTTAGCCACCGTGCCTGGCCATGGTAGTTAATTTCTATTCACAGTTTTCTGAGTTTTTTTTTTTTTTTTTATGAAAGCATGGTGGGTTTTGTTAAATGCATTTTTCTCCATCAATTAAATGATCACATGGTTTTTTTCTTCTATTAATTCTATTAATTTTGTATAAATCTTTCCATATGCTGCTAGATTCAGTTTTCTAGTACCTTGGTAAGCACTTTTCTATCTATTTTTCATAAAGGGCATGGTTCTATAATTTTCTTTTCTTGTGATGTTTTTGTATGGCTTTGATATCAGGATTGTGCTGACCATATTAGAATTAGTTAGGGAATCATTCCCCGTATTCTATGCTTTAGAGAATCAGTTACTTCTTTAAATGTTTGAAAGAATGGACCTGAGACTTCCTTTATTGAAAGGTTTGTGATTATCAGTTCAATCTCTTGGAGTTGATTTTTGTATATGATGTGAGGTAGAGATTCAAATTCAATCTTTTGCATATAGATATCCATTTGTCCCTGAACCAATTATTGAAGATACAGTTCTTTTTATATTGAGTTTTCTTGGCAGTCTTACTGAGTAACTATTGAATATAAGTATTTATTTATGGACCCTCAATTCTATGACAATTATTTATATGTCTGTCCTTTTTATACCAAGTACTGCACTAAATTGACTGCTATAGCATTTAGTAAATTTTAAAATCTGGAAGAATGAGAAGTTCAACTTTGTTCTTCCTTTTCACAATGATTTTGACTACTCTGGCTTCTTTGAATTTTCATATGAATTTTAGGTTCAGCTGGTAAATTTTTGCAAGAAAAATGTAATAAGCAAAAACAGTTGATGTTGATAGAGTTTTTGATGAATCTGAAGAATAATATATAGAATATTACCATCTTAACAATATTAAGTCTTTCAATCCATCAACATCAGGTTTCTTTTCCTTGTTTAGACCATATTTCATTACTTTTACAATGTTTTCTCCTTGTTAGTGCACAAGGCTTATAAATTTTTGTTATTTTTTCTAAGAATTTTATTCTTTTTGCTGCTATTGTAAATGCAATAATTTCCTTGATTTTTCAAATGTTTCATGGTAGTGTAGAGAAATAAAATTAAATTTTTGTTGATATTGTATCCTACCCCCTGGCTGAATTAATTTGTTAGTTCTTTTAGGTTTTTCTGGATTATTTTGGATTTTCTTTATGAAAATCATGTGTAGTTCAAACAGAGATCATTTTAAATCTTCCTTTCAATCTGGGTGACTTTGAATTTTTTTTTTTTTCTTGCTTAATTGCCATGGCCTGAACATACGCTGTAATATTAACAAGAAATGACAGGATCAGACATCCTTGTCTTTTTCCTGATTTGGAGAAGGAAATCATTCTTCAAGAACAAGTCTGACATTTTCAGTGGGTTTTACATAAATGTCCTCTAACATGTCAAGGAAGTTTCCTTCTATTTTTAGTTTTTTAAGTTTTTTTTTTAAACATGAGTGTTAGATTTTGTCAAGTTCTTTTTTTGCATAAATTGAAATAATCATATGTTGTTGTTTTTTTTTTTCCTTTGTCTAGTCATGTGGTGTATAACATTGATCTATTTCCATCTGTTGAACTAACCTTGCATTTCTGGGATAAGTCTCACTTGATTATAATGTATAATCTCTCTTAATATGTTGCTGGATTCAGTTTGCCAGTGTTCTGTTGAGAAGTTTTGTGTCTATATTCGTAAGGGATATTGGTTTATAATTTTCTTTTATTATGATATCTTTGTCTGCCTTTGTTGTCTGCCTTTGTTGGCAAAGGCAGACAAAGGTCTCATAGAATGAGGTAAGAAATGTTACCTCCTTTTCTATATTTTGAAAAAGTTTGAGAATGATTGATGCTATTTTCTATGTTTTTAATAGCATTAATAAAACGCATGTGGACCAGGCTTTTCTTTGTGCAGTATTCTTTTTTGTTTTGTTTACTAATTCTATAAACTTTCCTTTAAAGGTCTATTAAGATTTTTCCTTCATAAATCAGTTTTGTTACTTTGTTTTTCTAAGAATTTTTCCCATTCATCTGCATTATCTAATTTGTAAGCATACAATCATTTATAGTATGCCATATAATCATTTTTATTTCCCAAATCAGTACTAATGCTTCTTTGTTCATTCCAAATCTTAGTAATGTTAATCTTCTCTTTTCATTATTGGTCTCTCTACCTAAAGGTTTATGAATTTTAATATTTTCCAAGAACTAGCTTCTGGTTTCTTTGATTTTTTTAATTGTTTTTCTATTCTCTATTTTGTTTATTTCCTCAAACGTGATAATTATTTCCTTCTTTTTATTTGGTTCAAGTTAAGTTGCTCCTGTTCTTTTTAATTCTTTAAGGTGAAAAATTAAATTATTGATTTGAATTCTTTTTAAATATAGGTATCTACAGTTTTAAATTTTTCTCTATATACTGATTTGGCTGCCTTCCATAAATTTCATGTTGTGTTTTTATTCTTATTCATCTCAAAGAAGTTCTCTTGCAATTTCTTCTTTGACCTAGTAGTTATTTAGAAATATGTTATTTAATTTCCATATATTTGTTAACTTACCAAAATGTCATTAGTTAATAATTTCTAATTTTATTCCACTGTGGTTACAGAATATGTGGTATAAATTTTTTTAAAAGTTCTTAAGACTTGTTTTGACATATAGTTTATCATGGAGAATGTTAATGCGTACTTGAGAAAAAAGCATAATTGCCATTTTTGGTTGGAGGCATCTATAGATTTTTCTTAGGTGCAGTTGGTTTACAGTGTTTCTTAAATCTACTTTTTCCTTGTTGATCTAGCAGCCTGTTGTCTAGCCATTATTGAAAGTGGAGATTGAAGTCTCCAAGTGTTATTGTTGAATGTCTATTTCTCCCTTCAATTCAGTCATGTTTTGCTAAATGTATTTTGGGAGTCTGTTGTTACATGCATATATGTTTATAATTATTATATCTAATGTATAAAATTTTTGTCTTTGATAACAATTTTTGTCCTAAAATCTATTTTGTCTGAAACTAATATAGCAACTCTGGCTCTGCAGTTATTGTTTGCCTAATACATCTTTATCCATCTTTTTATTTTTAACCTATTTGTATTTTTTAATCTAAAGTATATTTTTTATATAACATATTGTGGACCATGGTTTTGTTTGTGTTTTAATATTCTGCCAATCTGTGCCATTTGGTTGGGTGTTTGATACATTTTTTATTTAATGAAATTACTGATACGGTCACCTTTATATTTGCCATGTAACTATTCATTTGCAACATATATTGCATCTTTTTTGTTTCTCTATTTCTTTATTACTGTCTTTTTCCTCTGTAGTGTTTTAATATCCTTATCATTTCTTTTACTATTCATTATTAAGTTATTTTCTCAGGGGTTTTCCTAGGGATTACAATTAATGTGTTAATTTATAATGATTTAGTTCATATTAACACTGACAACTTTAATACTATACACAGAATTTTGCTTTTATATAGCTCCATTTCCTCTCCTCTTATGTATGATATAATTGTCATGCAGCTATGTCTTTGCCCATCACATGCCTATAAACACAATGTATAATTACTGTTTTAGAACAGTTTTTAAAAAATCAGATATGAGGAAAAAATGGCTTGCAAACACAAAATATATTGATACTGCTTTTACATTTACCTATGTACTTATCTATATTGGTGTTATTTATTTTGTCATATGGATTCAAGTTACTGGTCAGTATTCTTTTAACTTAAAGGACTCCCTTTAATGTTTCTTTTAGAACTCATTTTCTATCAATAATTTATCTCAAACTTTGTTTATCTGAAAATGTGTTAATTTTTCTTTCATTTGTTGAGGGATAATTTTGTTGAATTATAGCATTATTGATTGACAATTTTCTTTAACTCTTTGAACATATTCTACTCTCTTCTTGCCTCTATGGTTTCTGAGAAGAAATCTCTTAATTTTATTGATGCCTTATGTGTGATGAATTGCTTTCTTTTGCTGCTTTTAGGATTTTCTCTTTGAATTTATCCTTGCTATAAATTATTGAGCTTCTTGGTTGTGTAGATTAATGTTTGGAAAATTTGGGGTCATTGGTTTTTTTCAAACATTCTTTCTATCCCTTCTCTCTTTCCTTTCCATCTGGAACTCTCATTATGCCTGCATTTGTAAGTTTGATTGATGGTATGCTCTACATCTTTCCAGCTCTGATCATATTTATTTATTAATTTATTTTTCTTGATGTTTCTCATACTGGGCAGTCTTAATTGACCTACCTTCATGTTGGTTATTTGTTCATCTGTTAGGTCTCAGCTGTGGTCTCATCTCCTCTAGGGAAGTTTTTATTTCAATTATTATACATTATGGAACTTCTATTTGTTTCCTTTTAAAATTATTTCTGTCATATTATTGATATTTGTTATTTGGTGTGACATTGTTCTCATATTTTCCTTGCACTCTTTAGAATTTTTTTTTTTTTTTTTTAGTGATTTGAACATATTTGAAACAGCTGATTCAAAGTCTTCTAATAAGTCTAATGTCTGGGCTCCCTCAGGAACATTTTCTACTGATTGATTTTTTTTCCCTTTGTATAGGCCATACTTGTTAATTTGCATGTTTCATAATTTTTGTTGCAAACTAGACATTTAAAGTAACATAATAAAAATATGGCAACTCTGAAAATAAGATTCCATTCCCCCACAGTTTGATGTTGTTATCATTTGCTTGTTATTAAAGAATTCTGTAAAGTTTGTATTTGCTTTGAACTCTCTGCCCAGTTATTTTATTGGTTAGCTAATGACAAGACAAGGATTTTTTTCCTTTTAAAATTTTAAATTATTATGTGTATATAATAGTTGTATATATTTATAGGGCCTATGTGATGTTTTGATACAGGCATCAATGTATATTAATCAAATCAAGGTAATTGGAGTATCCATCACCTCAAGCCTTTATCATTTTTTTTTTGTATTAGGAAATTCTAATTCTACTCTTTTCTTTATTTTAAGATATTTCATAACGTATTATTGACTATAGTCACTTTATTGTGCTATCAAATATTGTTCATTCTAACTATCTAACTATAATTTTGAACCCATTACCTATCCCCAGTTTGTCCCCCGCTCCTACTAACCTTCCTAGTCTTTGGCATTAATAGTTGCTCAAGCTGTCATAACAAAATACCAAAGAATGGGCAGCTTAAACAACAGACGTTTATTTTATATCTCACAATTCTGGGGACTAGAAGTCCAAGATCAAGTTACCATCAGGGCTGGTTTCTGGTGAGCCATCCTTTCCTGGCTGCCAGATGGCTGCATTTTTGCTGCATCCTTGCATGGCTCTTGCTTTGTTACCCACGGAAAGTGAGAGCTCTGGTGCCTCTTCCTCTTCTTAAAAGGACATTAGTTCTATTGGATTATGGCCCTATCCTTAAAGCCGTATTTAACCTTAATTATCTTTTTAAAGGCCACATCTCCAAATTTAGTCATATTGAAAATTAGGGTTTTAATATATGAATGGGGAGAGAGGCATATTTCAGTCCATAGCAGCTACCGTGGGTCTGGGGAGAATGGGTCAGGAATAGTGTAAGTTAAAACTTCACAGTACTCACCGTTCTTACTGAGATTCATCCTTTTTTGTTAAATAAGTGCCTCATGTTTTTTGCAAGCCTTTGATTAAAGTTATGAAAAATTTGATTTAATTATTTTCCATTGTACTCATTGCTCTTGTGGAGGAGCAGGTTTTGGGAGGTATTTGCTCCTATGATTTTCAAGTGAGATGCTCTTCAAGCACCAAATATTTTGAGGCCTTGCAATTGAGTTCTGATCTGTTAGAGTTTGAGGTCTTAAGACTGCCCCTCTTTCACTCCAGAATTCTAAATATTAGAAGGTATATTCAAAAGAAAAGTGACATCGCTTTTATCATATTCCACTCATGTCACTTCTGTAATCTCACTTTGAAAATTAAATTTCTCTGCAGGAAAGGGAGTTTCCTTGTTCAAATCTATGTCACTTTTCGTTGTATCAAGCATTTATGATGTGTGTGTTCATAATATGACTATAACCCTCTGTTACACTAGGACGAAGAATGTAACCAGGTATAATATGGGTTGAGAAACTCAAGAAGAATACGTGTTCATCCTAATGTGCATTCCCCTTTTGGAGTTAGTTTTAAGTTCTGATTCATTTTGAGGATTCTTGCAGAATCAGCTTAACTATCCATCTCATTCTTCCATGATGCCAAAGAGGTCCCCAGGAAGTAGCCTAAAGTGGTGAAAGCAGTTTGACTATTTGTCTCCCCTCCTAAGGTGGTTGTCACCTCTATGCTTGCCCTTTATAATCTAAGAGTTTAATAGAGTTCATAAGGAGAGGTATGGAAAGGTTAACTCTTTTAACCCTACTACCTACCAACAAGCCTGCCTTTCTGGGCTTTCGTCCCCACTACACCCCAATTACTGAGAAGTTGCTCCTAACAATGGGTGTCTCAGTGCCTTAAAGTCAGAAGCCAAGTGCTTTCTTATATTCTTTTTCATGCCTTCCAGTTTCTGCCTTTCTGCTTGACAACTCAGGTGGCCTTGTTAACTCTCATTCTCTTCTTATTTTCTATCAGAAGCAATAGTGTAGACTCATAAGGGGATTATTCTGCAGACCTCAAACCTTTTTCAATGTCCTTCCTTCTTGCAGCATGCCGGATTTTAAGATCCTGGGATAGGGGATTTGGAGGCATCAATGAAGTTCTAGGCTAAGCCAGGTGCTTCAGCTCAGTCTTTTGACAGCATCTGCAGAGAAACTACTATTCCAAATTCCTACTATGCTATTGCTTCTTCTGTTTGCAGCTATCTCTGGTACCCAGTGTGGGAAAAGGGTGATGGCCCACGAAGGATTCAGGAATACTGGGTTCCTGGCCATAATTGCTATTAGGATTCTATCCTGAACTGCTCACAGTTTCTATTTTGGCAGTCGTGGGAAAATACTACCACAGCAAGCTTCCATAACACCCTGCAAGGAAATAATTTAATTTTTCTGTAAATCAAGAGTACTGAATATAGGCTTGCCATTTACATAAATTTTCAGCTTCTAGAGATGACCAATGTGGCCACCAAACCATGAGCTTGTCTAGAGGTACAAGTCAGTAACTTTTGGTGCACAGTCGAACAGACATAGCTTGTGAGCTCAACAGCTAAAACACATCTCCAAAACCTGTCACGTCAGAAACAGATCTGTTAATATTACATATAAATAAAATAAGGAAGCTTATATTAGTGTAATAATGTAGAGCATATGTGGACAATTATGTAAATTGGGATTACAGGAACCACAGGATTTGATAAACATTGGCTTATTAATGAGAATGTCTATATAGCATTTCTAATTTAACCATTTTGACCTCTATCACTATAATATTGAATGAGATAATGTCTCAAACAACTGTGTGGGTTTTTTAATTGGTTTTTTGTTTTTGTTTTTTTACTTTTCTCTCTGTCAATGAATTGGCAACTCCTTAAGGAGGAAAAATTACTCAGCAATATTATCTCCATTAAATCATGCAACAATACTATAAAATGGGTATTATAATCATCACTGTCACTGTATGAAATTCAGGTAATTTAAGTGATTTGTCAAGGTTACACGGTAAAAAATCAAAACTGTATTGTCTTGTTCTTTCTGGGAAACCATACTGCTCCCTACAACTTTTATTCAGTATTCTCAGAAAGCCTGCCCTTAAAACCTCATGTTCACATTCCGTTAGCAGGTAGGCCCACCTTCTCTTCTCTCTTTCCCTGGTGGGAGGAAGCTGGAAGAGCTGGAGGTAATGTGACTGGTGAGATCCGACATGCCCTGGACCCTGATACAGGTGTAAAGGAATTCTGGATCCTGTGTGGACGGGCAAGTGGCACCTGCTCTTCTTTGGCTTGTTCTATGGATGAGTGGAGCTACCATGGTCCTTCTGAGCTTCTGGTCAGTACATAGGCATAGCTGGGTTCTGGCTTTCTATCCCAGCTTCTTCAGTGGCTTCTCAGGATTTTCTTGTCAATGGAGAGACATTAGGAACAAGCAGTTGGGGCCCCAGGTGGAAGCCAGGCTCTGCAGTCATTCGATATCAGTAAAGCTGATAGTGCTACCCTCCTTTGGCTGACAGCTTTTTTAAGGTATCTTCTAATACTGTACACCCTGGAGAAAAGAAGAGCTGGGGTCCCAAACCCCAACAGATTGGAGATTACTCTCAAGACCGCAAAATGCTTGGTGCTTGAAAACATATCTAACTTTAAAAACATAGGTGAAAATCTGCCAATATTTCTAAAGAACATTAAAACATTTAGACCTCTGGGAATCCCAGATTTCCCTTCAATTCCTTGTTATTGATGTATCAAAATCACTAAGAACCGTCTTCATCACATACTAGACACAAAATATTTACCTGCAAAATGAAAGAATGAGAAAGTAATCTTTAAAGCAGACCAAGATTGATGCATAAAATGTCCCCCAGAGCATTGTGTAAGAAATAAAATTCTTAAAAATAGAGCTTTAGTCTTGTAGGCCTTACAATTAACAAGTATTTACACAACACAATACACAACTAAAGATTCATATTTATTGAAATTTATGGCATTAAAAATAGAGTTGATAAAATACTACCACACAAAATATGATATAAAATTATTTCATCTTCATTTTAGTCCCCTATAAATTCAAATTATCTATGAAAAACATAAACATATTGGAAAGGATTGAGAGAAGATGGGAATCTGAGTTTGTATTTCTTATTGTCCCTTCCCAAATCCCCTTCTGGAATAGCACAAAAACCAAAGGGCACCAACTGTTAGCAGACATTTGCTGCCTACAGTCAGATAGCGTGTTCACTCAATTGGCTGCCCCCAATAAGCAACGAATGGGCCAAACCCCAGCTTAGGCTCTTCCCACCAAGTCTAGGCCCTGAACAATGGTGCAGTCACACAGGGGATGTTTTTTTCCTATTGACACAGAGTCCCTATATGTGGCAAGCCTGATTCTAGCTCTCCTGAGATTGATTGGAAAGACCCCATTTGTTGGTCTTTATTGTCCGTACCACCTAGTAAAAACTCATGGGCAGTGATAGAGGAGACTTGCTTCTCTTGGGCTGTGTGGCTCAAATCAAAAGACAATTCAACTTTCTTCATTGGTAGAAAAGGGCTTAATTGCCTGGAAGAGTAAAGATACATCAAGAAGGAATATGATGATCGTCCGTGGGTTGTGACGGAGTTACCTCAGATAACCATTGGCAGGATCAAGTCTGTACTTTGTGGCTGGGGTAAAGTTGAGTGAGTGCAGCACAGTTGTTTGATGCGTGGATGGTTTTGGGCCTCTGGGTAGTAAACCTCCAATGCAATTCACATTATTACATTGCAATTGGCAATTCATACTTTTTAGTGTCTCTTAGCACGTGACATGATACCAATTAGTTCCCTTAAAAGACTCCTATATCTTGTCTGTTGGCCAATTCAAGCAGTCAATAGGACTGTGACCCCAACAATCTTTATCAGCTCCTTGAGATTTGAAAGAAAAGTTTTCCTCCGATACTGAATGCATTATTGCAGAATCTCATAACTGTACACGTGGCTCATATGTAGCAAATGTGCATGGGACAAGGGCATGTGGCAAATTCCTACCCCTTGTCTTGGTCCTAGGGAAAGCAAAAACAGGGAATAGAAACAGTGCATAGACTTTAGAGCAGGGGTCCTCAAACTTTTTAAACAGGGGGCCAGTTCACTGTCCCTCAGATAGTTGGAGGGCCAGACTATAGTTTAAAAAAAACTATGAACAAATTCCTATGCACACTGCGCATATCTTATTTTGAAGTAAAGAAACAAACAGGCAAAAACACCCGCATGCGGCTTGTGGGCCATAGTTTGAGGACGCCTACTTTGGAGGATGCTGTGACCTGAATAGTTCCACTCATCAGACAGGGAAAAAGCAAAGATGGCAAAGAACACAGTACGCCTTTCATCTGCAAAATGTGACTTTTCATCTCCTGCCAGGCTCCAAAAGATAATCTGGAACCCAACAATTTGCAATTTGATAAGTATATACAATGATCTATTCAACATGGCACACAAAAGACATAACTATTTTGGACAGCCTTGGAGCAATATCTGATAAATGCTAACATGTGCATAGCTTGCGATCTAGTAATACCCCTATTAGGTAGCTACCTTCAAAAAATTCTCAAATATTTGCACACGGACACAAGTTACACAATGTTCTATTCAGAATTTTGTATGATAAAATAATCATAGAAAAACAAAACTTCTACCATTAGGAAAGAAATAATTAAGTTGCTGCTATTCTTTCAATCCACCAGTTTAGAATAATAAATCTAATTAGCAAGCATAGATAAATTAATTAGATCTACATGTATTGGCATTGATAGATCACAAATAGTACACTAAGTAAAAAGTTGCAAAAGCATATATTTTAAGATGTCAGTTATGTACATATACGAAACTGGGAAATAGTACTATATATTCTTTATACACATACAAGTATATGTTGTAAAGAATAAAGCAGATATAGAAGGCCACCAAAATGGTCACTTAAGTAAAATGGTTACTTCTGAAAAGGAGCTTCAATCTTAACTGAAGATTTATTTTTATAAACAAAAATAACATGAAACAAATACAGCAACATGTTAACATTTCATGAATCATAGTAGTGAACACTTGGATTATTTTTGTATTACTCTCTGTCTTTTTTTATATGATCGAAATGATTCACGATGACAACATATGTAAATGTCATAGAAGTAAGCCTGTGGCACAGTTACACTCAATAGCTTATCACTGGCCTCAACATTAAAGCCACACACAAAACACTTCCCTTTGAAGTTTCTTCCCAAAATGTAGATCCATTCAATCTCTCCATGCTCGACATCCTGGAAGGCAGTGTGGTGTGGTGGAGATAATGTGGGTATCGGCGTCAGACAGATTTAATGGCACTAATTCATTGGATTGTTTTTCATTATAAGAAAACAAATGTTGCACAAGAGATGAGGTCTTGGCCTGGTGCAGTGGCTCTTGTCTGTGATCCTACCACTCTGGGAGGCCAAAGAGGGAGGATTGCTTGAGCTCAGCATTTAGAGACCACCCCGAGCAAGAGCAAGACCCCATCTCTACTAAAAATAGAAAAATTAGCCAGGCATCGTGCATGTCTGTAGTCCCAGCTACATGGGAGACTGAGGCAAGAGGATCACTTCAGCCCAGGAGTTTGAAAATGCAGTGAGCTGTGATGACACCACTGCACTCTACCCAGGGCAACAGAGGGAGATTGTTTAAAAAAAAAAAAAAATGAAATAAGGTCTATCTCCTAATGGATGTGAATTCCTTGCCTTTCTCAACATGCACTTGCGTGATGGGCCAAGTAGATCTTGGTTAAGAATAAACTATTTATTTATTTTTGTCAGACTGTGCTCCATCAATTTGGAATGCTTTTTTATATTTTGGTGCTATGAAAGTTTATGTGCTACGAAATGTTAAATAGCCTTTAAATACATTTTATTTCTGCCTTTTTTTTCTTTTACAATTATTATCTACAGCACTCATTTCAGCATTTAGTCCTTTATTTCCCTGTTATTGCTGCGTAAGTATTTCATGCCTTGCCTCATTATGTGACCCCAGAAAGGTCAATTTGCTCACTAACCCTCAGTTTTTTAGTCTTTAAATTGAGGTGTTGTAAAAGATCATTCAGTTCCTGAGGGATTTTTGACAGTAATATGTTCAATTTCAGAATCTCATGAGTATATAACTTGTCTTCTGAAACATATCAGAAAGAAATCTTATAATGCTCCTCTCAGACCCCATGGAGTTGGGCTTATCTCGGGAGGCAGAAGGCGAGAGGAGTGATGCGAGCAGTACCATCCCCTAAGGAAATCTCTCAAAGTTTCTTTGATGGAGAAAGATGGTTTTTATTTAAACAAGCCTATTCTGTATCGTAATGTGAATTTATTTGGAGAAAACAAAAAAATATGCTTATGTAAAATATTCTTTTTGTTTGAAGAACAAACATCATAAATATGTACTTGATAGTAAAATAGGAGAAGGTAAGTGGGGCATCATTCCAGGTAGGATCTACTGTTAATGAGGAGCACAAGATGTGTGTTAATTCTGGGTGATGACCTTTGCACATTCTGGTTCAATTTTAAAATGTTGCCATATATTATAAATGTAAATAAGATTTCTATTTTTAAGAATAACTAAAAGACAAACAGTTTTTTGTTTGTTGGTTTTAGAAGGTATATCGAGTTTGAATTTAAGGAGGTTATTTTTGTAACCTCTTCCATCTTTTAAATTTTCTTCTTGAAATTGCTGTGCAAGACTTAGGCTTCTATCAAATTAAGATCATTTTAATTTGCCTTTGGGCATGATTAAGTTGATTCAGGTGTTAGACTGTAGATCTGGGTTATAAAATGTGAAAAAAAATTGTTTTTTAGGGTTCAGACATAAGTAAACACTGCAGATAGTTAAGCCAAGAACAATACCATTCGTTTCTGCAAAAGGCAAATTAGGAAACCCAATTATTACTCCTCATATTTATGTTTTGGAAAAAGCAGGTGCAAATAAAGTTTGTGACAAGAACAAACATTTCACAAAGTCCATAACAGGTGAAATGAATATATGTTTTAGACAAATGTCAAAAGGCCTAATCTTACAAACTTTGTAAATTTTGTACACTTTGAGGCCAAAACTGATAATCACCATAAAATTAACTTCTGAGATCAAGAATAAATTCAGTGATGTGAGGTAAGCAAACTGATGGAAAAGACAGCGCCAAACTCCTATCCCTCTACAAAAACATCAAAAAACAAGCAGCACTATCAGAATCAACTTTACCAAAACCCTGAAAAACAGTCAAAGACATACAGCAACTAACTGAATGTTGAATTAAGAAAAGGGCAATATAAAAATGGCAGGAAAACTTTGTGGCATATTTAGTTGTCTTGGCCACTCTTTCCAGCTCCACTGTAGTCTTGAAGTTGGCAGCCTGCATTCCCAGTGTGGGACCCTGGCTTCTGGTTCCAGATGGAGCTGAGTAGACCTTTTTACTGATTATTCCATTTTTTTTTTTCTAACCTAACTCAGAACTCAATCAGGGAGGAAAAGGAGGAGGCATTGCTCAAAAACATTCTATGGTGAACAAAAAACCCAGTCATCTGGGGCAAAAGATGATAGTTGAGCTATGTAATAAACCATCTAAAGCCTGGGAAGAAACGCTTGAAAAGCATTTCTTCAGGAAATCAGGGCATGCGAAAGTGCTCAAGACTACTGATTTTAGAAAGCCACATTCAAACTAGAGAATAAGAAAACAACAGAATCAGTAAAATTGAAAGTTGGACATTTGAAAAGATCACTAAAGTTAACCACTCATTAAGAAGATTGACTAAGAAAAAAGCAGAGAAGCACAAATACTAAAAGTCAGATGTGAAAATGGAAACATTACTACCAATTTACAGTAATTTAAAGGTTATGAAAGAATACTCTGTATATTTCTATACTAACAAATTAGATAACATAGATCAAATGGGCAAATCCGCAGAACACACAAATCACCAAAACTGATTCCAGAAGGAATCGAAAATGTAAATAGTCCTATAACATGCAGGATTGAATCAGTAATCAAAACCTTCCCAACAAGAAAAGCCCTGGACTGGATGCCTTTGCCAGTGAATTTTAACAAATATTTATAGTAGTAAAACCAATACTTCTTAAATTCTTGCAAAAGAGAAAGTGTTGGAAAAATTTCTAAATAATCCTATGGGGCTATCATTAACCTGATGCCAAAGCCAAATAAAATATCACAAGAAAAGAAAGAACAATATCCTGTAAGAAAATAGATACCAAAAATTTCAACAAAATACTAGCAAATCAAATTCAGCAGCATGTTTCAAAGATTATACACAATGACCAAATGGGATTTACTCCTGGAATGAAAGAATAGTTCAATATATTAAAATCAATGTAATATGGCTCATTAATAAAATAAGTAAAATGAAGGGAGAAAAACACTTGATGATCTAGATGCAGAAAAGGATTTGACAAAATTCTGCACCCATTTATGATAAGAGCACTCAACAAACTAGAAATAGAAGGAAAATTTCTCAGCATAATAAAGGTCATGTATTTTAAAACCCAGGCCAACATTATACTTAATATTGAAAGATTCTAAGATTTTTTTAAGATCAAGAATAATATAAGAATGCCTACTTTTACGCCTTCCATTCAACATAGTACTAGAAATTCTATCCAGAGTAATTAAGCAAGAAAAGGAAATGAAAGTCATATGAATTGGAAAGAAAGAAGTAAAATTATCTCTGTTTGCACAAAACATTATCTTATATGTAGAAAACCCTAAAGATACTACTCTAGAACTATAAACAAATTTATCAACGTTGCAAGAATCAAAATCAACACTCAAAAATGAATTCCTTAGAAAGCAACTAACAGTTAACAATCTGAAAAGGAAAATAAGAAAACCATTTCATTTTCAATAGTATCCAAAAGAACAAAATACTTAGGAATAAACTTAATTAGGCGGTAAGGGACTTGTTTACTGAAAAGTAAAATATTGCTGAAAAATTTGAAGACATAAATAAATGGAAAACCATTCTCTATTCATGGATTGAAGACAATATTTTTTAAAGATCAAAATATTACCCAAGTGATATACATATTCAATGAAATCCCTACCAAAGTTCTGGTAATTTTTTTGCATAAATTTTTTAAAAATCTTCAAATTTACATGGAATCTCAAGAGATTCTGAAAACTGGAGAATTCACACTTTCTGATTTCAAAATTAAATACAAAGGTACAGTAATAAAATCATTGTGGTACAAATCCATAAATAGACCCTCACATAAAAATTGTCAAATGATTTTTGAAAAAGATGCTGTTATGGGCTGGATTAAATCCTTCCCCCCAAATCCATAATTTGAATTCCTAGCCCTCAGTGTCTCCTATTTTGACTGTATTGGAAGATAGAATTTGTAAAGAAGTAATTAAAGTAAAATGAAGTCATTAAAATGAACCCTAATCAGATATGACTGGTGTTCTTATAAGAAGAAAAAATGTGGACATATGTACAGGGGCAACACCATACGCAGACACAGAGAGAAAGCAGCCAGAGCAATAGAATAAAATTGGGAGTCCAGAAATATATGTGTACAACTATGACCAATTGATTTTTAACAGGGTGTCAAGAAGATTTAATGGGGAAAAATAGTCTCTTTAACAGGCATCTCTTGCTGAGAAAACCAGACTCACATCCAAAAGAATGAAGTTGAACCCTATCTAATAATACATACAAAAATAACATTGAAATATATCAATGACCTAAATATAAGAAATAAAACCATAAAACTCTTAAAAACATAGGGGCAAATCTTCTTGATATTAGATTTGGCAATGGATCATTAGATATGATACCAATAGCATGAGTAATAAAAGAATATATAGATAAATTGTGTTTTGTGAAATTAAAACCAAATGAAACTTTTGTATAGCAGAGAAAATTACTAAGAATATAAGAAGAATAATAGTAGAAAAATATTTAAAATCATAATTCTGATAAGGGTCTAGTATCCAAAATAAAGATATCTTACCAGTCAAGAACAAAAAGATCAATATCCTATTAAAACATGGGAAGATACCTGAGTAGACATGTCTTCAAAGAAGAAATGAAAAAATGGTCACTATTGATAGTCTTGAGGGAAATGTAAATCAAAACCTTAATTACATACCATTTCACACCTCCTAAGATGACTAAAATCAAGACAATAGAAAATAATAAGTGTTAACAAGGATGTGGAGAAATAGAGTGCTCATATATTTTTTTAAGTCTGAATAAAATTCCATTGTGTGTATACCATATTTATTTAAATTAATTCATCTTTTAATGGACACTCAGGATGTTTTTTCATATCTTGGCTACTGTGAATAATGCTGCAATGAATATAGGTGAGCAGCTATTTCACTGGTGAACTGATTTTAAATCCTTTGGGTATATACCCAGTAGTGGGATGGCTGGATCATATGGTAATTCTATTTTCAGTTTTTTGTAGAAAATCCATACCATTTTCTAAAATGGCTTCACTAATTAACTATACCACCAATACTCTATAAGGCCTCCCTTTTTCTAAATCCTATACTATACTTGTTGTCATTCATCTTTTTGATAATAGCCAATCTAACAGGAATGAGCTAATATCTCATTGTGGTTTTAATTTGCATTTCTCTTATGATTAGAGATGTTGAGCACTTTTTTATATATCTGTTGGCTATTTCTAAGTATTCTTTTCAGAAATGTCTACTCAAGTCATTTTTAATAGGGTTACAAATAGGGTTAGTCATTTTTAATAGGATTACTTGCTTTCTTCTTATTAAGTAACTTAAGTTCATTGTATATTTTGGATATTAGCCTTTGGATGTATGATTTGCAAATGTTTTCTCCCAATCTGTGGATTATATCTTTATTCTATTAATTTTTTCCTTTTTTCTATTAATTTTTTCCTTTATTCTATTAATTTTTTAAAAAAGCTTTTTTTAGTTTGCAGAAGCTTTTTAGTTTGATGCAATTCCATTTGTCTATTTTTACTCTTGCTGATTGTGTTTTTAGTGTCATATTCAAGACTTCACTGCCCAGACCAATGTCATGATACTTATCCTGTAAGTTTTCTTCTAAAAGTTTTACAGTATCAGGTCTTACTTTTAAATTTGCAAACTATTTTGAGTATGGTGTAAGACACTATTTCAATTTCATTCTGTGGATATCCCATTTTCCCTAAATCATTTTTTTTGGAAAAGACTATTCTTCTCAATTATATATTTTTGATTCCTTTTTCAAAGATCAGTTGACTGTATATGTATGGGCTTATTTAGGGGCTCTCTACTCTGTTCCATTGGTATATATGTCTATTTTGAAATCAATATCATACTGTTTTAATTTATGTAGCTTTATAATATATTTTGAAATCAGAAGGGTACCTCCCACTTTCTCTTTCTCAAAACTGCTTTGGCTATGCAGGGTCTTTTGTAGTTTCATATAAATTTTTAGAATTTTTTTCTATTTTTGTAAAAAATTCCCTGGGGATTTTAATAAGGATTTAATTGAATCTGAAAATGACTTTTGGTAATATGGACATTTTAACAGCATTGTTTCCTAATCCATGAATATAAGATGCATTCCTATAGGCATATATTTGCATCTTCTTTAACTTCTTTCATAAATGTTTTATAGTTTTCAGTGTATAAATCTTTTGTCCTTTTGGTTAAGTTTATCCCTAAGTATTTTATTCTCTTTGATTCTACTGTAAATGAGATTATCATATGTTAATTTTGTATCCTGCAACACTACTGAATTATCTTATTGGTTCTAACAGGTAGTATTTTGACATCTATAGGGATTTCTACCTAAAATCATGTTGTTTTCAAGAAGAGATCATTTTACTTCTACTTTCTTATTTGGTGGCCTTTTATTTGTTTTCTTCTCTAATGCTCTGGCTATGTTGAATCAAAGTGGCAAGAGTGGACATTGTTGGCTTATTCCCTGAGCTTAGAAAAAAAGCTTTCAGTTTTTCACTATTGATCATAATGTTACCTGTGGGCTTGTCATATATGGTTTTTATTATGTTGAGGTACACTCTTTGTATACTTACTTTGTTGTCAGTTTTTATCGATAAAAAGTATTAAATTTTGTCAAATGCTTTTTATGAACATATTCAGAAGATCATACAATTTGTATCCTTCATTCTGTTAAAATGGTATATTACATTGATTTGCCCTTATGTAACCCTCCTTTCTTCCCAGGGATAAATTTCTTAGTCATGGTCTATACTTTTAATGTGACATTACATTCAGTTTGCCAGTCTTTTGTTAAGCATTTTTGCATCTGTGTTCATCAGAAATATTGGCCTATAATTCACTTTTCTTGTAATATCTTTGTCTGGCTTTAGTAGCAGGATAATGCTGGCCTTATAAAATTAGTTTGGAAGTAATTTCTTTTCTTCCATTTTTTTGAAAGAGTTTATAAGGATTAGTGTTAATTCTTGAACAACACTGCAAATCAAATGGACCTGACAGACACAAACAGAGGAGAATACATGTTTTTCTCAAATGCACATAGAACATTCTCCAAAATAGATCATGTCAGGTCACAAAACAAAGTGTATTAAATTTAAGAAGATTAAAATCATACCAAGTATCTTTTCTAAGCTCCATGGAATAAAACATAAAATCAGTAACAGCAAACAAAAAAATCACAAATATGTAGAATTGAACAACCAATGAATCAAGGAAGAAATCAAAAGGAAATTTAGAAAATAACTTAAGACAAATGAAAATGAAAACAAACTTATGGAATACAGTAAACCAAACCAATACATACCAAAACTTATGGAATACAGTAAAAGTAGTCCCAAGAGGAAAGTTTATAGTGATAAAAGTCTACATTTTAAAAGAAAAAAAATCTCAAATAAACAACTTAACATTACACTTTAATAAACTAGAAAAAGAGGGACAAAGTAAGTCTGAAGTTAGTAGAAGAAAAAAATAATAAAGATTGAAACACAAACTAAATAGAGTGTACGAAAACAATAGAAAAAAATCAAGAAAATTAAGAGTTTCTCTTTTAAAAAGATAACAAAATTGATAAACCCTTAGCTTAACTGAGAAGAAAAAAGGTTCAAATAAAAACGAAAATGAAAGAGGAGACATTACAACCAATGCCACAGAAATAAAAAAGATCATGAGACTACTATGATCAATTATATGCCAGCAAATTATATAATTTATAAAAAATGAATAAATTTCTACTAATAGAAATGTATAACCTACAAAAACCAAATCATGAAGAAAGAAAAAATCTGCACAAACCAATAGCAAATAAGGAAACTGAATCAATAATGAAAAACCCCACAAGAAAGAAAAGTTCAGGACCAGTTGGCTTCACTGGTAAAACTTTAATAGTTTTTAACCTAAAATTAACATTCTGCACAATCAACATTATTTTTGCAGCATCTTATATAATCAATCATAGTAGTCAATATACGTTTATACTTCAACTAAAGTGGAAAATTGTCCATGTATAAAGTAGGAAAAGAAATGTTCACTTCACATTATAAGTTTAAATCTTCTTATATTTGAAAAGTAATATTTAGGCTTTAAAATATCCAAATGACATGTGTTATTTAAAGTACTAATCCCTTTATTGTGACTAGGTTAATGGTAACCTATCTGATCACAGAATCAAAATTATATTGAAGTAGACATTTGGCCATTCAGCCTTTAGAATACTGAAGTAGTAGGCAAATACCAGATCAAAATCAATATCAAGGCCAATGGCAAGTTCCAGTGCATTCCTAGTCTGTGTTCATTTATATGCATTGTGAAGGATAGCATGGAAATTCTTCTGTGTGTTGTATATCTGAAACCAGAGCCAAGCTCTCTTGACTTAAAATTTTTTTGAGTAAAAAAATGTATATATTATATTTTTTAAACAGTTTTCTGTTTCTGTGATTGGTTACTTAGTTTGGTTTACTACAAAGCATTTCCCTACACATGAAGCTAGACACTGTTGGACTAAAGAGTATCAAGAATTCACACTAAGAAAATTTTGTATGAAATAGCAAAGAATTCTTAAAAAATTAAAACACATTGGAAAACATAAAGTTTACCGACTAACTGCTTTGGGAAAAATTGCTCTGATTATAAATGTTAGAGGCTATTTCAGATAAGTGCCAAATATAGCCAACAAGATCAACAACACTTTTGAAATACATGGCTGTCACTCTCCCTTGCTGTTAGTTTTAAAGCCTTCAGTGATAGCAGGAATTGTGCTCAGCTATGTGCAGAAGAATTGATGCTTTCTGTAGCCTAGGATACTACTTTTTTAAAAAGCTGATTTTTTTTCTTTAAAGTTATATCAAATGTCCTTGAGTTGGAAATTAATGACAAGTCCTATTCTGACTGTGAGATAGCCATGCTTTTTACAGGGTAGTCGAAATTTAAGAAAAAAGAAAAATAAAGGAAAAAAAAGAAAAGAAAACCAAACAAAAACAACTCATTTAAGCACACACTCATAAATGCACTTTAATGTTAAGAAGTCCCCTGATCATTCTCCACCTGGTTGTGACAACCAAACCCCTGCCCATTAATTTGAGAGGCCTTCAGCTTCGCTATGATAGCTGTCAATGGATGACATTAACGACAAGTACAGTAAAGATAAAAACTACTGTCTTTCGCTGTGCAGATTTGAAGACAAGTCACAATGTTCTTCTATTGTCAGGTCATTAGTGGTCTATGGGAACTAAGCTATTTACACCAAACCATTAAAACAACCATTCGCTTCAAATTTTCCAAAATTACATTTTACAGCTTTGTTCAGCGTATAAAAATACACATTTTGAAGCTTTAAACACATTGAACATAAAAACCTTAGGGCAAATACCAATACCTTTGTTCATTATGATATACATCAACCATTTACAGCCAAAATATATCTATGGACACTGCGAATTGGTACTAAAATATCTCTTCATCTTCTCAGATTGATGAGACTCTCAAGGACAAAGGTCTTGAAAATGATTTAAAGGAAAGTATCAAATCTCATCTATTCTGTCTGCAGAAGATATTTTCCTGACATGGGAGCTAAAAATTTCAGTTAAACACCTGACTGCAACCCTCTTCTCAGCAATAATAATAGGTGTTATCTGTTGAGAACTTGTCGGACATGGGTCCCTGCCATCAGCTGTCCCGATCCTCAACACCCCTAAGTGCCTTACATGTATTACCTCATTTAATTCTCACAGCATCGCTGTGATGGAACAATTAAGGCTACTTTTCTTCATGTGAGGAAGTGAGACACAGACATGTTAGGCTTGCCTGAAAGCTCCCAGCCTGGAGGGGTGGAACAAGGACATGAACCAATGTAGCCTGATTCCAGAGCCTTCTATAGTCACCTCTACATCTGCCTATGAGTAAGTAACTACTAATGCTCAGTCTTTGACAGAAAGACACAGAGGGAAGCTTTTGATGCCATTGCCCTGCATTTTGAGGCCATCCTTGGCCCTGATGACTGCCAGCAGCAGCACCTTAGCCTTGAATGGGAAAGTAATGAGTAAGTTTAGATTATTTGCTATATTTGTGTGTATTACTTTCTGAACCTCCTAGAGCATAAACTCATTTCAGGGTTTTTTCATGTGTTGCGTCCATTGATGCATCACACATATGATCAGTGCTCAGTGCACAGCTGACGCTCAATAAATATTGGTTAAATAAGAACATAAATTTACGGTAGAGAAGTTTTTGACAAGCAAAGCAGTTGCACCTTTGTCTTTCTATTGTCATGATAAGATCCAAGGAAGGCCCTTGAGCCTTTCCAGATCAAAATTAATTTCTTCTACGAATATCCATTGTTTTTTATTGAAGCTTATTTTGAGATTTCAATTGATATGAAAAAGAGGATGATATTTAATGTTTAGCAATAACAAATATGGATATGAAAGGTTGAGAAACTGCTGTAAGGCACCTGGCAAGGTGCCAGTAGAGTAGCAAGTGCTCAATAAATTCTGGTTGAATGAGTGCTCATTAAGTGCTACAGGGTGCAGAGGAGATTACAGGCCAAATGTTGAATAGTAATCATTGACAAAAGTTCACATTAAATTCCAGGTAGGAATATTGTGTTTGTTGGAGCAAGTCATAAATAAAATAAGCTAACACTTTGAAATGACTGACAATGACCATTTGGGATCCAGACGTGCTGAGGCAGAACTGCAACCTACTAGGAGGTTTGTGGAAACTGGTAATAAAGATAATGTTATTGGAAGCTTTTCTAAGAAGTATGGAGTTGTTGAAAGGTTAGAGAGTCATACTTTACTGGATAATCTGAAGGTATAATTCTCTAGCCAAAACTCACTCTTTCCGGCTTTTTCTGTAGTCACTGTCACCCTCATATCCTACTTTTCAGTTATTTCTTTCTAAGCATTCAAATGCTGCTTATCCCTCTGATCTCTGCATTAACCCTTGTAGGACATTCTACTTCTTTTAGGCAACTTGCTAGATACGGTCTCCTGCAGGACTGTGCTCAACATTTACCTGTTCTGTGCTTTCCATAACCCCTCACCTGTTCTAAGTTCCATTTCCTCCTTGTTTATTCCCACTTCCTGTCGTATCATTTAACATGAGAAACTGTAATTGTCTGTCCACATGTGTTCCTGAGAACCACTAGTCTATGAATTCCCCATACTCCAGAGCACAGGACCAGACACGTAGTCTGTGCCTTGTAAACGGACTTTGATTTTTTTCTATCTACTCAAATAGTTCACACACTTACATAAATACACAACACACACAGAGACACGTAGTCTGTGCCTTATAAATGGACTTTGAGTTTTTTCTATCTACTCAAATAGTTCACACACTTACATAAATACACAACACACACACACACACACGTAGTCTGTGCCTTATAAATGGACTTTGATTTTTTTCTATCTACTCAAATAGTTCACACACTTACATAAATACACAACACACACAGAGACACGTAGTCTGTGCCTTATAAATGGACTTTGAGTTTTTTCTATCTACTCAAATAGTTCACACACTTACATAAATACACAACACACACACACACACACGTAGTCTGTGCCTTATAAATGGACTTTGATTTTTTTCTATCTACTCAAATAGTTCACACACTTACATAAATACACAACACACACAGAGACACGTAGTCTGTGCCTTATAAATGGACTTTGAGTTTTTTCTATCTACTCAAATAGTTCACACACTTACATAAATACACAACACACACACACAAATCACCAAACATTAGTAAGTTTACCCAATATGCCAATGTGATGGGAAGAGAAGAAAAAGACAATTTCAATTTAATATTAATAAGGTTTTTGATGGTGTCTTTGACACTGTTCCATAGGGGCTGTGTCCATCTCTCTCACACAAGAGGATACTTTGGTTTTCAGCAATACTTTTTTGTCTTACAGATTTGAAGATTTGTAAGGCCTCTTTGTTATCTCTCCATACCAGCATGGAAATTTCATCCTCTTCTCACTCTCTGAGTGAACTCATTCTTATTCTTGGCTTTACACACCAAAATTGTAACTCCAGCTTCAATTTCTCTCCTGAGCATCAAATCTTCAAATCTGTAAGATTCATATTTCCATCTTCCTTCACAGTGTCTCATCTAAGCATCTGAAATACACTACATTGCAAACTTAAATATCTGAAAACAGACTTCTTTATTTCCCACCTCCTATCTCAACATGATTCTTCTTCAGTCTTCTTCATCTCAATAAATATGATCAATATTCACCTAATTGTTCAGTCAAAAGCCCCGGAGCCACCCTTGAGTTTTCTTCCAAATCTCATTTTTAAATCCATCAGCACATTCTGTTGACTCTCACCTCAATTATGTCTTAAATCAATTTGCTTTCCAGCACTTTCTCCATCATCACAGTCATCTCTCATCTCAACTACTGAGGAAGCCTCTTAAATTGTTCCCCAGAGTTCATTCTTGGCTTCCATTGTCTTCTGTACCCTGAATCCAGTGTGATACTTTGGAAATGTAGCTCATGTGGCCCTCTTTACTGCTCCATCCTCATTTAAAACAATAGCACTTAGAATAAAACCTGATCTCTCTGCCCCCAACTCAGTCAACAGCATCCTGATGTTACTCAGATATGCCAGGTTCACCCTATCTAAGGGCTCTCCACTGGCTCCTGCCTCTGCCTGGAATATTCTTCCCCTTGTGCATGGTAATGTATGTCTGTGCTCTCATGTCACCCTGTAGGGTTTGTCCCTGATCACTCTGTAAAAAAGTCAATTCCTTTATTTTGCTTTATTTTTGGAAGTGGCATTTGTGTGTTTATATGGTAATTTTTTTCCTCATCCACTAGAATATATGCTTTATGAGATATTTTCTCTATCCCCATATCTAAAACAATGCTTGGTGTAGACTAAAAGGTCAAATATTGGTCAAATCAATGTACAAATGAATAATGCAACAGTCCATCACCTGTCGTGGGGACCCCAGAGGAAGCATCTACGAGGTGGGTCAAGACCAGGCTGTCATTGGGAAGCTAGAGCTACTCCAGGTGGCGTAGCCAGAAGACCCAGAGAGCAATGACAATCTTTCCTACTGAGTGAAAACAAAGGGACCTTCTCCACGTCCTAGAGGCAAGCCCTGGAAACTACCAGAGGAGATATGAAGACAAAAGAACAAACAGAAAGGGTTCAAGGGGATTTCTACAGAGAATCATCATTCTGTCCCCTGTGGGGTACTATTGGGAGCAGTCCTAGATCATGGAAGAAAGGCAGGTCAGACCAGAATACCTTGTCCCTTGACAGCGCAAGGCATGGCGGTCAGCAGTTCTTGAGGAAGGAGTCCTGCCAGCTCCAGAGAATCGTCCTTGAGTTAGCTCATCCACTGAAATATTTGGCCTGTTCTCTTTCACACACATTTTTTTTTCCTCATGAATACATTTCCTCATGAAATGTATTCATTCCAATCTCTTTTCTCATTCATCTATGAACATAACACCATTTCTAACACATTATTAGAACAGCACTTGATATTGCAATTGCTATCTGTTTCCAGGTGCTCAATAGGCACTCCAGACTGAGAAGATCTCAGGCCACACTGGCCGTAGGTGTCTTTGAGAACTGTCTGCTTTAGAGCTCTGAGCCGCCGTGTGTGCCCAGGTATGTGACCAAGCCATTCCTTACCTGGGCACCTGGATTAGTTTTCCTAGGACTGCCATAACAAATCACCACAGAGCTGCTGGCTTAAAACCACAGACATTCATTCTCTCAAAGATCTATAGGCCAGAGTGTGAATTCACAGTGTTTGTTTGGTTTTTGTTCTGGACACTCTGAGAGAGAATCTGTTCCACGCCTCTCTCCTGGCTTCTCGTGGCTGCTGGCAATCCTTGGCATTCCTTGGCTTGCAGCTACACAGCTCCAGTCTCTGCCTCCGTCTTCACATGGGGTTCTTCTCTGTGTCTGTGCCTTTTCCCCTTCTCATCTCTTATAAGGATTTGCCATTGTGTTTAGAACCCACATCAGGATGATCTCAAGATTCTTAATTATATCTGCAAAGACACTTTTTCCAAATAAAGTTACATTTATAGGTTCTGTGGTTATGAACTTATTACTCAGCATGGAAGGAAGTCATGATTCAACCCATTATAGCTCCCTAATGTCTAAAGACTAAGTCTCAACTTCTTCCCATTGCTTCCACTTGCTGCCCCAGTCTCACTGCCTGGCATCACCAATGTCCCTGCTGGACTGTGGAGCTCCCACAGAACTGCCCTGTCCCTCTATGCAAACTGTCTGCTGCACCACTGCAGGTGTTCCAGTGAGCTTTCCCAGTCAGGGTGTGAACATTTGAACTGATGGCTCCCCTCCCCCTAAAAGAAAATTAGCACCATACCTTTTTGTCTCTATTATTATCACAAGTCAATACTTGTTTCTCAATTCATTGTTTGTAAATTTCCTAATTTGATTCAAATTCTAATTCCTGCCAGACTCCTCAAAATACTTCCTCCAGAATTTCAACTCTAGGAAAAGTAAACTTCCCATATTTTATATTCAACAGCTTCACTGAATATTCTTTTTACCTTTATTGTTTGTTTGTTTGTTTGCTTGCTTGGTTTTTTAGAGACAAGGTTGAAGGAGTTTAGGATATTTCATCCAAAAGTATTTTGAATTAAAGGCCCTTAGAGATCAACAGGCATTAGAAGGGGCTTTCCTTCTATCTTCATAAAACCAAACCCATCAAAAATAACAACTGACTCCCCTTCCCCTCTCTGTTATCTCCATATATTGGGGGCGGAGGAGAAGAAGATCAAGAATATAACCAGAACTGGCCCAACCCATTTTAAAGATAACGCCTGTCTCTCAGGTTAATTTAGTTTCCAAAGAGTCATTTTCCCCAATCCATTCATTCTCCCAAGTATCTATTAGGTTGGTGCAAAAGTAATAGTGGTTTTGGACTGTGAATTTTAAATCATTATAACTAGACTCACACATATCTTTGTTAATAAAAATAGGAACCATTACAATCAACACATTTTTGCCGACGAGAAATAGGTTTGTTTATTCCTATAGCATAAAAATCCATGCTTCAGGATTCAATGAACTCTTGGAAAGCATTTTCTGCGTCCTGCTGGTTGTGGAAGTGTTTTCCCTGCAAAAAGTTGTTGAGATGTTTGAAGAAGTGGTAGTGAGTTGGCAAGAGGTCAGGTGAATATGGAAGATGAGGCAAAACTCCGTAGCCCAATTCATTCAACTTTTGAAGTGTTGGTTGTGCACTGTGCAGTCAGGAGTTGGCGTGGAGAACTCAGTGCTTTCTGTTGACCAATGCCGGCTGCAAGCACTGCAGTTGTTAGTGCATCTCATCGATTTGTTGAGCATAGGTCTCAGATGGAATGGTTTTGTCAGGATTCAGAAAGCTGTAAGGGATCAGACTGGCAGCAGACCACCAAACAGTGACCATGACTTTGTTTTGGTGCAAATTTGGCTTTAGGAAGTGCTTTGGAGCTTCTTCTCCATCCAACCACTGAGCTGGTCATCACTGGTTGTCGTATAAAATCCACTGTTTGTTGCATGTCACAGTCTGATTGAGAAATGGTTCATTGTTGTTGTGTACAGGAAGAGAAGATACCACTTCAAAATGACGAGTTTTTGATTTTTGATCAGCTCATGAGGCACCCACTTGTTGAGTTTTTCACTTTTACAATTAGCTTCAAATGCCAAATCACCTGTAGAATGGTCTATGTTGAGTTCTTTGGCAACATGTAATAGTAAGAGGATCAGCTTCGATGATTGCTCTCAATTGGTCGTTGTCAGCTTTCGATGGCTGACCACTGCGCCTCTCATCTTCAAGGCTCTCGTCTCCTTTGCAAAACTTCTTGACCCACCACTGCACATACATTCGTTAGCAGTTCCTGGGCCAAGTGCGTTGTTGATGTTGCAAGTTGTCTCCACTGATTTATGACTCCTTTTGAACTCGAATAAGAAAATCGCTTGAATTTGCTTTTTGTTTAACATCATTTCCGTAGTCTAAAATAAATACCAAATACACAGCAAGTAATAAGTCATTAGCAAAAAAACCCATAAAGCAAGAAATGCTGTACATTAAAATGATGTATAACATAGCCACGTTTATTTAAGATCATATTCCAATATCAAACAGATTTCAACAATACTAAAACCACAATTACTTTTGCACCAACCTTATATTCATGCTCCCTGGTAACTATTTATTGCCCCACACCAGAATTACCTATATTCTTCATATCCCCTTCCCCTCTAAAATGAGGGTATATAAACTTTTCAACCCCACGGGGAAATTGGGTAATCAATGTGATTCTTCCTATGCACAGGGTAAATAAATCTCTTTCTCTTATTAATCTGCTTTATTGTGAGTTAATATTTAAGTGAACCTCCCAGGTGAAGGTGAAGTTTCCCTTCCTCCCCACAGGGTCTTGTTCTGCTGCCTAGGTTGGAGTGCACTGGTGTGATTATAGCTCACTGCAGCCTCGAACTCCTGGGCTTAAGCCATCCTCCTACGTCAGTCTCTTGAGTAGCTAGGACTACAGGGACACACCACCATGCCTAATTTTTTCTCATTTTGTTAGAGACAGGGTCTTTCTATGTTGCCTGGGCTGGTCTTGAACTCCGGACCTCAAGCGATCCTCCTGTCTTTTACCTTCTATTCTACAAACTTGTCTTCCCCCTGAGGTCATGTTTCCCTACAGCCCTCTCAAGAGGGAATATCTTTCTTATTTCATTGGGCATCAGACAAGCATCCTTGATCTCCATTACCAGTTCCAGAAAGTTGTTTCTTCCTCCTCCCTCAACAGCCAGCTTCTGTGATAAAAATACTCTCAAATTATACCACCCGCTACTTTCCTTTCTTGCAATTTCCTACCCTTCTGATAAATCCCTCTCATTTTTTGCAAACTTTCAGCACCCGAATTAACACCTGGTTTCTCCACTACTTACTACTCCTGTCATCATTCTTGATCACTCAAAATCCTCTGCTGCTTTAGCTTCTCAATACCTCATCCTCTCCTCCCACTACTTTGTCTTGCGTCCCTTCCTTCCTCTGTTCCCATCCCCCTACCATTCCTTAGACTTGGTCTTTACCAATATTTCAAGTACCAGTAAATGCTCCACTTGAGCATCCTGTTTTCTGTGCAGCAAAACTTACTCTTCCACCCCACTTCCTCTACATCTCTCACTCCAACATTCTAACAACTCTTTGAGTAGAACCATATTCCATTAACACTTTCACCTTTTACTCTCCAACTTCCCCCATTTTGGCACTAACCTTTTCATCCAGTTCAAGAATCTGTGGTCCATCTATTATTAGTATATCACTCCTTGCCTTTGCCCCCCAGCTCTCCAAAGTCATACACACCATTGCCTCTTTGACTCTCTCATCGGAGGTCTAATATGTATCTCAAACTTCACATGTACCAATTTGAATTCTTGGTTTACCTCACAAATCTCTGCTCCCCAAGTTTCCCCCAAATTAGTAAATGGCACCACCATCTAACCAATTGCCCAAAGAATTTTAGAGAGTCCTTATATATTTTTGTTTTCCCTGACTCCTAATGCACCAGTACACCATGTTTCTTCAAAATGCGTCCAAATCTTGACTTCATCTGACCAGTGCCACTGCTGCCATCCTGGCCCAGATAGCCATCACCTGTCACCTAGTCCACTGCAATGGATTCATTAATGCTCCCCTACCTTCACTCTGCCCTCTGCTATCTGTGGTCCATGCAACAGCCAGGGAAAACTTAAGAATATATAAGGCAAATTATGTAACACTATTTAATCTCATTCCAAGTAAAATCCAAATCCTCTTCTACAGCACCCAAAGTTTTATGTAATCTAGTCTCCACTTCCTAAGTTCATGCACTCTATGCACACTTGCCTGTTTGCTGTCCTTCAAACACAGCAAGCATGTCTCAGTCCCAGGGTCTTTGGATCTGTATTCGCATGCAATGGCGTGTTCACTCCCTCATTACTGGGGCCTCTTTGCAAATATCACCTGCTCATAGAGGCCTCCCTTACAACCTTTCCAAAATCCTTCTCTTTCCCCAGTCACCTTCTAATCCTATTCCTTCCTATGCTATGCTTCATGGCATTTACCATTAATTAACTTTGCATTATATTTTTTAAAAACCAGTTTTAGTTTTATAGAAAAATTGTGAAAATGTTATAAAGAGTCCATATTCTCTATACTCAGTTTCCCCTATTATTAACAAGTTACATTAGTTTGGTACATTTGTCACAATTAATAAAACAATGTCAGTGCATTATTACTAACTAAGGTCCATACTGTATTCCCGACTTCCTTAGTTTTTACTTAATGTCCTCTTTCCCCTGCAGGAAACCACATCGCATTCAACTGTCTCCTTAGGATACTTGTGGCCATGGTAATTTCTCACACATTACTTGTTTTTGATGACTTTTAAAGTGTCCGGACTATTGGCAGTGTATTTTACAAAGCGTCTCTCTGTTAGAATTTGATGTTTTTTCTCACGATGAGACTGGGGTCACGTGTTCTTGGGAGAAAGAGCGCAGAGGTGGAGTGCCATTTTCCTCACATCGTCGCACAGGTGCACACTACCCACAGGATTTATGAGTGCTGGCGTTGGCCTTGGCCACCTGGTGGAGGCAGTATTCGTCAGGTTTCTCTACTTGAAAGTCATTCTCCTCCTACTGCTTTCCACTCTGCTCTTCGAAAGGAAGTCGTTATGCACTGCCCACTCTTAAGAGGTGGGAAGATATGCTCTACCCCCTTGAGGGCAGAGCAGGTATTAATATTAAGCTTTTATTTGTTAATAGGTTTATTTTCTCCTTCCCTCACACAATATAAGCTTAGTTTGGGAAGCTGATTCTCATTGCCTAAAACAGTTCTTAGTACAGTTCCTAATATGCACAGGCTCTCACTAAATATGAGTGAATGGAATGAATGAATCTGCCACCATATACACCTAGTCATATGTCTGAGGCTCTACACAGGCACCTTCATCCTCCTAAACTCCTCTTTTTCTCTTTCCCCATATTTTTAGTAACTGCTCACTCAGTCTTAAAACTCAGTTCTTTATATCCAAGTTTAAAGACACAGTCACATATACACTACAGTCTACTTGGTATACGATGGTATTACTGTGCATATTGTTCAACATTGCAATTGATTCTTCATATCTCTGCTCACAGCTATCCCTGATGAGCTCCTCAGGGTTTATTTATCTTCCTATAACCCTAATGCCTTGCACCAAGCCTGGGACATTTTATGCTATTTCTCAATGTTTGCCTGTTGAGGGAGATAAAACTAGATAAACAGCTTGAGCCTCAGTTTCAAAGTTGAGTTTTTCTAGCTTATTCTAATCACCTGGCCTGAGTCACCTGCTCACAATAAATCCAGACCCTTCCTTTGGATTGTAGCCCCCTGATGTCGAATGGCTCCTTGTCACCACGGAGTCTATGTCAGAGTTTTGTTGTACCATAATCAGTAGGCCCCTGGACCTGTTCACATCAGGAGCCCCAGAAGGAAGGAGTAATAGGCTTAGGTCAGGGCAGAATGACAGAGAAGCAAGTCAGACAAGCTCTCCAGCATTTCAGTCCTAGCTGGGGCAGACAACAGGGAAGAATCTGGAGGAATATGGGGAACATGTTCCTTCTATCCAAGCTACTTTATTTAGGCAGGCTGATAATAAAGAAGGGCTGCTAATCAGAAATCAAGCATGAGATTTTTTTCATTTCTATCTATATCAAGGATCCCAGAGATTTGGTAACATTTCCAATGTTCCCCCCCAAAAAACCATGAATATCAACTATTTTCATGGCTTTCAACATACAATTTATTGTATTTCCGTTTTAAGAATTTTTATGATTATAACATGCTCACTTGAGAAAATATGGAAACATAGAAAAGTATAGAGAAAAGATGAACATCTATCCATAAAGATTTTCCCACTTTGAAAGAATGAGTTAGTATTTTAATGTATATATCCTTCTTTTCAAATATTTACAAGCACAGTTTAAACAGTGGAAATATACCTATATATACAACTTTTTATCTTCTCTTTTTTTCAGGTAACATTATAAAATAACATAATTTTGTATCTGAGAACAATCTTTCAATGGACAAAATTTTAAGTGACTGCGAGGTATTTTATCACATGGATAAACCAAGATTTTTCAGGTATTCCTCTGTTTGGACAGGTCCTCATTTTTCATCATGGCAAATTATGTAATTACACCCTTGCCCTAAAATCTGCCCCAACAATAGAAATAAGAGCTTGAGTGAACAGAAAGGGCACGACCTCACCAGATAGAGAGATCCTAGGATGTTTCCCCCATAGAGGTGATAAGTTAGTTGGGTCTTAATGATCGGTTAAGTGTAAACATGGGAGGAGGGATATTCTAAATAGAAGGATTAACATCTGAGGAAATACAGTGGTTTAATAATCCCAGAGTTGAAATTTGCTACCTTACAAGGCAACTTTTCTATTCTTAAATAATCCTAATTATTGGGGAGGTCCCTTGTTAATGCTGAGCAAATACTCTTTCCTGGTATGACATTCATGACTAGCTCCACTTTCTGTAGCAGCACCAAATAAGTCTGTTCTTCCTAAGCAATACTTTAAAAAGTCTACAAGTAGCTATTTAATTTATTCTTAGACTCAGATCATTAAAAGAGCAACAAGAAATTTTAAAGGTCATCTCCTTCAGCCTTCTCATTTTAAGTCTATAAAAGGATGGTCCCCAGCCTCCCATGGCACACCTGTTTAGTGGCAGTGTTAAGTGGATGTATCGTATTCTAACTCTCAGTCCACTCCCTCCAGCATGCTGCCTGCTCTTCTCCATCATGAACTTCCTAGTCCCTCCAAGCATTCCTGGTCCAAGACTCTTTTTCTGCCTTTTTTAGATCTTGGTCACCTTCTCTCGAACTAGCCCTGGTAATGTTTCAGTTCACCTGAGTTCACAAACGGTAAAACTGAGGCTCTGAGAGGTGCAGGGCCTTGGCCAATCTTACAAACATGGTAAATGATGAAAATGGAATTTAATCTTAAATTTGTCTATAATTCCTCTAAATCAAATACATTTGTCCTATATTTGTTGCAGTTTTGTTTTAGAATCCTCTAATTGTTGTACAACTAAGCAGAGAAGTATTTAAAATCCAGGTATCCCGATTTCAGTAATTTTTTTTCTCTTTATTAAATACCATGACACCACATATAAGTAATCAATCCAAAGTGAGATTTAGATAATCATGCATGGTCAGGTTATGGCAATTGACCCTCAGCCCTCGGAAGGCTTGCTGAAAAATCACTGACATGAAGCAGATTTATTAATAGGAGAAAAGGCATACAGATTTATTTAACATGTACACGTCAGAGCCTTCAGAATGAAGACCAAAAGACACAGGGGAAATTGTCCATTTTTATGCTTAAGTTCAACAAAGTATGAACAGCCGTGCAGAAATGTGACTGGACAAGAGGGGTATGATCTAATGCCAACAGATTGAGTGGGGAACCCAGCAAGGCCTGTCTGTCTAGATTCTTCCTGGCCTCTGGGAGCCGCATTTCTTCCTTCTGGGTGTGGGGCAGGGCCCTCTCTGGAATGGGGGTCATATGACCTACAGTCAAATGAGGTAGGTCAGATAATTTCTTCATGAGCAGTTTTTACATAGAATATTTTTAGGTTTTATGTCTGCCTTTGGGAAAGGGATTCTGATTTCTGTGAGCCCCACAATAATTTAAATTCTTCCATCAGCCCTCAGTATAAGCATCATACTCTAGATACTTGTATGTTAATGCTAAAAGTCTATGGGTTTAGCAAAAGCCTGACTCCCCAGGGATTCCTTTGTGTTGCTAAAGTCTTGCTGAATCAGGGAAAGACAGCACAGGCCTTCTAAAGGCAGATTTCCAAAGACCCAGTGCTCAACAGAGAGCACAAAGGGTTAAACAGCAGGTTTGTTTGACTTTCAAATTTGAAAGAGTTGTCAGTCTTAACAAGAGCTTCCAGAGGTTTGGTAAAATGGTAATGTATTACTGATTATTTTAATTCAAAAGAAAGCCATAGCCTATAATTAAATGTTCTCAGCTTGATTTTGGCTTGCTCCTTAAAAATAAACAAGAAAAGAAATAAATAGCTAGGAGGTTGGAGACCTTCCCAAAGACTGCAGGGACAGGACTCATGGAACTGTTTGCCAACGTGCCCATTTGGGGAGCTCCAAAATGTGTGTGCCCTTCTCGCCCCCATTCACACAGGTTGAATATACATTTGAAACATTTCCTAATGTCATAGAATAAAAGACACTGATATTTTGGAAACATAATGCCTGTGAAAAATGTATTATGTAAATAACCATTTAGCAGAAAGTAAAAATATTACTGTAATTCATTTCTAATCAAAATAAAATTTCAAAATGGCATCTACTAATCATTGAATCTCCCTTTGGCTCCTCTGTTTAATGAAGCAGTTTGGTGCAGTGGAAAACCATGAGTCAGGATGAAGACACTGGAATTGTGATATAAAGTATTTTGCAAGGTTGGGGCACTTGCAGGTAAGAGGTTAATTCATTCATCCCTTCATTCAAGAATGTTTTATTCAGTCTCTCCTCAATGTCCGCCCCTCCCCTACCCCTAAAGATAGTGAACAAGACAGTTCCATTCCTGCCCTCAAGGGTCTTTCTTACATTCTAGAAGAAGGAAGAGAAAGGAAACAAACAATTAGTGTGTCCATCGCCTGAACAGTGTTCATTATACCCTATAGGTGAGTTTTCAGCCTTTCCCAACCCCCCTTTCTTGATTTTCAATTACCTTTACATCTCTTTGTGCCCAGGCATGCCCATTGATTAGCTCCCAATAATTACAGAGTTCATATGGGTATTTCTTTTTCCATTCCTGAGATACTTCACTTAGGATAATGGTCTCCAGTTCCAACCAAGTTGTTGCAAAAGACATTACATCATTTCCTTTTATGGCTGAGTGTGTGTGTGTATATATATACATATATATTAAGTGAAGTTTCCCAAGAATGGAAAAACAAGCACCACATATACTCACCAGCAAATTGGTATTAACTGAACAGCACCTAAGTGGTCACATAGGTACTACAGTAATAGGGTATTGGGCAGGTGGGAGGGGGGAGGGGGGCGGGTATATACATATATAATGAGTGAGATGTGCACCATCTGGGGGATGGTCATGCTGGAGACTCAGACTTGTGGGGGGAGGGGGGGAAATGGGCATTTATTGAAACCTTAAAATCTGTACCCCCATAATATGCTGAAATAAAAAAAAAAAGAAAACAAACAATTAAAGGATCTATTTTTAAAGTGTCAATTACCCCGAAGACCATACAACAGGGTGATGTTATAGAAAGTGATTTATGGAGCATGTTACATAAATGACTATAATAAAAAGGAAGAAAGGATTGATGCTAGGTTATTTCTAGATGGGGAAATCTGATGAAATTTTATGGAAAAAGCAACATTTTTGCTGTTCTTTCAATAATGGGCTTTTTATGTAGAAACAGAACAGCATCATCGCTGGTGGAAGAAATGGCAAAGCAGCACTGGCTACATGGAGGGAGGTGTTCCCTTCTGGAGGTCATAGCCATGCATTTCTCACATTGCAGATCTGTAAAGTGGACAGTCTGGTGAATAGCCTCTGAACTGGTTTCCCTGCTTTCTGCTGCCTGAAAGATCTTTCTACAATTCTGCCTCTCAAGTTATTTTGACCACAACCTTCAGTAAGGATAACTTACTTGTGGCCTAGTACACACATTTCAAAGAATAATAATTACTGTTACCATTTGCAATGCATTTTAATATTTGCTTTTTCATGTTAGGTAGATAGTGAGGGATTCTGGGTCTCCTAGAGATGAAAATGGGTGTTGTGGCTCCCATCTTGGTCCTGCTCCACCCTAATCTCCTGAGCCACTGCCATACCTGAGGAGGAGGAACTACCGTACCAATCTGCCAATCACCTTAGTGCACCAGCTGCAAAAGAATTCAGAGGACTCTCTAGCCCACGGGCCAAGCTGCATGGGTACCATAGAGTCTGGAAATTGACGTAGAACAACCTGCATGCATAATGCAACTCCCACTGTCCAATCAAAGTGGTTCCATGGTGTCCTCTGGACCACGAGAGAGGTCCCAATCCAGGCACCATAAAACAAGACACAGACCATAACCAGTCCCTTTGTTCTCCCTTCCTTTTGCTCTCCCTTTGCTGTGATGATGGGTCCAGTCATCATACGTGGCATATGTATCAAGCTCTGTAAACCTATACCTTGCTCTTGCCCTATAATCCTATCTTTCTGTTCTCAATAAACTTCATTTTCATGCCTTCCTTACTTTGGTGTGTCTGGTCATTCTTTGGCCATGAGTGCACTAAGAACTGACATTTTCACACTGAAACCTGACAACTCTACTGAATTGTATGTTATTAAGAAAATGTACTGATCTTAACATCTAGTTTAATCTTACAGCCCTAATGGATTTGAAGCCCCTGTGTGAACTCCCAGATCTGAAACAGAAATGTCCATGGGATTTCCCTACTTAACCTTCAGTGGCTCCCTATTATCTTCAGATCAAAATCCAAGCTCCTTAGCAGGGCTTATAAGGCTTGCTGATGTGGCCCTTGTCTTCCACCTCCAGATCAACCTGTCACTATTTTCAGCCTCATTACTTCTATTCCTGCCCTCTTGCATTGCTTATGCTTTTCCAATCTCACCTCCTGGTGACTCCTTCTTTATGTAACCCCAATTGACCATCACTACTCCTCAGAGATGTCTCCTTCTGGGCCTCCTGCCTTATTCATTTTCATATTTCAAGCCTGAGGTCACATGGAATTTCTCCAAAAAAATAAATATTAAAAAATCACCTTTGTCCATATCTGCTAGCCTGGCCTTGGTTTTCAGCTCTTGTCCTCACACATTTCTTTAATTATACTTCTACAGTTGCCTTTATTCTATCACATTATAAATTAATTTCTTTTTCAGTAAATCTCTGTAGCCAAGGCAGGGTCTCCGTTTTTAATCTCTGTATCTTTAATTCCTGGAGCCCAATGGGCATTTAATAAATACTTCAATTAATGAGTAAACATAATAAACTCCTCCCAAAGTACCCATTAACTCTATATCCAGACAATTTTTCCTAGTTAATTATGGATCGTCTAGAGATTTTGTTTTCATTAGTGTTTTCTCTGCTTCTTGAAAGTTGAGGTTGTCAGCTACATGTGTAAAGGATTTGTCAATCAGTGTGTCTTAGCTGAGCACATGCTTTGATTCTATGATTGGGAAATAAGGTTCTGGAAGCTCTTATCTTTTAACAGAGACTGGAGAAACCACATTGCTTTCTATGGTGTTAAATAATAAAGTAAGGTTAACTTAAATTAAGATTTTTGTTTTAATTAAAAATTGTCCTTGTCTTAAAATATCTTAGAAAGTATAGTGTTAATGACAATTGCCAGGAGAGCGTAGTTTTCAGGGTCTTTTTACAGTTAAGTTAGTTAAGTCAGGCTCATTCCTGCACATTCAATAAGTGATTAGAGGCATCCTATAGGCTTTTCAAATGGGCAATTCTGAGACAAGGAAGGCTGTGTATCAGTAGGGCATGGGGGTTTATCAGGTTTTTGGTATTCTGCAAATATGCATGCTGAATTTTCCTAAACATGCATAAAAGTCAGAGAGTTTTTATATAAAAATGCAAGTCACTGCTTTCTCAAGAAACAAGACTATACAAAATAGCACATTTATTTTCAAGTGTGCACATTCATACTGGTATGCTATTCATAGATAAAATTGTTGCTTTCTTTTATTATAAATCAAACGGGAATTCTATTAGTGACTGTGTTGAGAGGGATAAAATGGTGGTGAGACGCCTTCTAAATTCTTCGCTTACAAACTGCAAAAGCAGAGGAATTTCACTTTTTGTGCTTTGAGATTGGCTTATCTGGGAGCATTAAAAAAATAATCCATATACTGTAATAGATATCATTCTTCTCTCTCTAGAGGAAAAAAGAGAAAGAAGAATCTGGGAATGAGAATTATTCTAGGCTGAGCTCCATTTTTTGCTGATCAAAGTTAACAGGCACAACGGTAACATCTTTCCATCACTCACCTGTCAGCAGCAGCTCAGCTTCAGTGAGATAATGCCCTTTGACGCTGCAACGATTGTCCTCCTGCCAGCAAACCACTAAGTACACCCTAAGCAACCATGAAAGGAGAAGGAGGGGAGTGAGCATGAATAGAAAAGAAAATGTTGGAAAAAGTGATATTGTTCCTTACACTATCTCTCCTCTTTGCTAGTTCTCTCTTTAAACGCACACACATACACACACGTTGCAATATGTGCTACTTCACTGGTCTAGGTTATCTTTCCCACCAAAAGAACCATGTGTGAATCTTCTTAGATTATTAGAAAGATATCGTAGCAGTAGGATAGTCAAAATCTCATTAGCTTTAAATGTGTAGATCCATGTCAAATGTGTTTCTGCATTCCAAATATAGGGAAATGCCAGGGGATTTGCCTCCTTTCTCATGAAAAGAAAGCTACTTCAACTTCAGCAAGACCACACTTAGAGTCAGCTTGTGTTTTCCTCACTGGCATCTCAGAAACAGTGTTTTTTGAGCTTGGTGGATGGTGGCGGATACTGTGAGGGGTGCCTCAGATGCCCTTTCAGAGGCTCTCAACCGATGATGGGTTGATGTAGAAGAATAAAATCCCAGCTGAGAGCCACTGGAGCACCCCAGCTTCCTGAGCTCCAAGGCTGTCACTGGGCCTGTGTCACAGTTCACTTCTTTTCTGCCCACTTCCCCTTCTCTTTCCTCCCTTTCACAGGAATTGATCCCAAAGGCCTTTCTGAGAACCCAACTTGCATCATGAAAGCATAGCAAGTGTTTGTTTGGTGGGGGTAATATGGTAAAATGATGACGGAATAGATTTTGTCTATAGTTGAATATTATGTAATATCTGGTAGCTGAGGAAATGTTAAGACTTCTTACCAATTATCTTAGTCCATTCGGGCTGCTATAAAAAATACCATTAACTGGGTGGCCTGTGAACAACAGAAATTTATGTCTCACAGCTCTGGATGCCGGGAAGTCCCAGATCAAGCATCAAGGCACTGGCAGATTCAGCATCTCATGAGGGGTCACTGTCTGATTCATAAATGGCAACTTCTTGATGTGTCCTCACATGGTTGAAAGGGTGAGGTGACTCTTTCAGGCCCCTTTTAAAAGGGTGCTGATTGCCTCCATGAGGGCTCTGCTCCTGTGACCTAATCAGCTTCCAAAGGTCCTCAATTTCTAATACCATCACTCTGGAGGTTAGGATTTTGACATATGCATTTGGGGAAAGGACACAAACATTCAGACCATAGCGCCAATTAAGCCTTTGCACAACAGTGGCAGTTTGAATTGCATGTCCATGTCATTTCAGATAGTTGATTGTTACATCAAGTAGAAGCTCTTCAACTAGGACTCAGAGTAATGCTCTGATCAAATACGCAGGAGTCGGGCAGCCTCGATCCGGTTCTTATGATTTGCCTTTATGTTACCTTGGATGAGTTAATGAAATATGGATATTAACAATACTGTCTCATACATAGCGTTCTTGTGAGGGCCGTGAAAACACAGATAAACGCCAAGTACTTACCTCAGTGCATGCCATAATGTGAGCATTCAATGTGTGTTCTCTTTTATTATTATTATCACTCTTTTTTTATTTAAATCAATTTAGGGGATACAAATGTTTTTCATTACATGGATGAGTTGCATAGTAGAGAAGTCTCCAATAAGTAATTTTTCATCTTTCAGCCTCCTCCCACCCTCCCCCTTCTGAGCCTCCAATGTCCACTAAGTCACTGTGTGACCATGCACACCCGTGCTTAGCCCCCACTTGTAAGTGAGAACATGCAGTATTTGGCTTTTTATTGCTGAGTTACTAGTAAATCCACTCAATTATGAAGCATGAAGGCTGAAAATGCCTAAGATGACCCAGCTGCCCTCTGCTTCTCCTACCTCGTCTCTCATCCCCTCCCCCACTTGCTGATCTGCCTCACTGGACTCCTTGTGGTGGATAAACGCACCCGTTCAGCCCTTGCTTATGACTTCTGCATGTTGTGTTAGTTGTTCCTTCATCTACAATCACTGTCCCCCTCACCTTTTCCAGGTCTTTGCTCAAATGCCACCTGCTCAATGAGATTTACCCTTACTATCATATTTAAAATTGCAGCCTGGTCCTCATGTCCCACACCGGCAATCTTGATACCCTTTACCAAGACCTATTGTTTCTCTTTCTCATTGCACACATCACCTCCTAACAAATTTTGTGTATATATATGTGCATATACGTATGTATGCATACATATGCATATGTGTATATGTGTGTTTATATACATATATAAACAAATATATACACATATATATTTTATTATTTGTATTGTTTTTACTCATCTATGAGAACAGGGATCTTTGCCTACTTTGTACATTGTCTCATTCCAACTACCTAAAAGAGACCAGGTACATAATAAGTGGTCCATAATTGTTTGTTTAATAAAAGCCTAGTGACTAGGCCATAAAACAAACACTGCCAGTGTATATTGTACCTATTAGTAATGAAGTAGTGGTGTTCCAACCAGGTGAGTTCACCAAAGCATGTACAGTAGTCCCCTCTCATCTGCAGAGGATGTGTTCCAAGACCCCCAATGGGTGTCTGAAATAGCAGATAGTACTAGACTTTATGTATACGTTTTTCTTGATCTGAGAAACTGAGAGGGCTACTAAGTGACTAACAGGTAGCACACACACAGTGTGGATATACTGGAAGAAGGTGTGATTCACAATGGAGTGGGAATGGCCTGATATTTCATTGTGCTACTCAGAATGGTGTACAATGTCAAGCTTATGAATTGTTTATTTCTGGAATTTTCTATCTAATATTTTCAGACCATGGTTGATGGTGGCTAACTTAAACCAGGGGGGACTAATGTACTGGAGACTTTCTCTGTTCTCAGCGCCATGCCAGTGGAGGGCAATGTGGAAACGAAGGCATGGCTGCTGAGCTCAAGAAACTCATCGCTGTGGCTGCTGTGCTATATTACAAAGGGAAAGTTCCCAGTTGGCCTCTGCGGTCAGCCAAGTTTAGGAATTGCATCTGATTGAAGAGTTTCCTTCCCAAGGCCATGTCCACCTCCTGGGAACAGCCTATATCCAATGACTGACCACAGAAAGAATGTCCACTCAGGTCTCCTCGATCCAACCCAGGTGAACTCTGAAGGACCACTGTAGTTTCAGAGCTCCTGAAAGAATAGGCTGTGGTCATCACTGGGACTGCAACAAAGCCCAACTTCTCCCTCAGCTCCGCCCTGCTTCCTGCACTGCCCTTGTGCTGAGATTAATGCTGGCAGCCTCACTAAAAAATGTCCTGGATGCTAACCTCCATTTCAGAATCTACCTCCAAGAAACCCAAACTGCAACACTCCTATGATATTCATTTTTCTATTGCCCTATAACAAGTCACCACACATTTAGCAGCTTTTCAAGCAAAACAAATTTATCATCTCACAGTTGGAGAGCCAGGAGTCCTGCAGGTTTTCGCTTTGTCCTCCACTCAGGGTCTCCAAGGCCGACATCAAGGTATCTGCCTGCTGCACCCTCATCTGGAGGCTTCACAAGGGAGAAGATCTATTTACAATCTCTCCAGCTTGGCAACAGAATTCATTGCCTTGTGGCTGCAGGACTGAAGTCCCACTGTCTTGCCAACTCTCAGGCAGGGACTGTTCTCAGCTTCTAGATGGCATGCTGAGGCCCTGGCCCTGTTGCCCCTTCTGTAGGTGCTCTCACACCCTCAACTTTCAAAACTCAGTCTCCAGACCCCAGGAAGGGCTCCGTCTTTTTTAGGGACTCATCTGATGAAATTAAGCCAACTCAGTTTTATCTCCCTCTTAATCAACTCAAAGCCAAGGTATCAGTAGCCTAATCTTGTGAGTAATAACCCATCATACTCCCAGAACGCACCCACATTCAAGGGAGGCATTTACATATTAGAGCATGGGGATTTTGGTAGCCATCTGAGAATCCTTCTCACCAAATATGTTCTAAGGGGGAAAATATGCAAAATTTAGAGCGTGATCTGTGCTCTGTTTGAGAAAAATGACTAATACGAAAGTAGCACAGAGATGAACAGAATTGAGCATGTCCCTCTATAAGGAAAGATGGCATTTAATTTAAAAAGTTAAGGCAGAAAAGAATACTCTTAGCAAAGGAAATGGCACAAACCAAAGTTCAGAGATGGATGATAGCCCAATATGCCCAGAGAACTATAAATAATTTAGATTTTATTGAACATCCATGTCCATGGCCTGGAGGTACGTACCATGATATACAAGAAAATGGAAGACCTCAGGAGGCTTCACATGTAAATGCCAGATAATTTCTGAATAAAATGACCAAGTCTATAATCAATAAATATGACCCAGTAGGAATTCATAGGAGGGAATTAATTATTTGGGCATCCCAGAAGTCAGAGTAAACTTTATTCTTCAAACCTCAAAAATAGGGACAATTCATACAATGGCATAGGAAAGAGAACTGCATTTCAAGCTGAGAGAATAGCATGAGCACATTCAGAATGTGGCTCATGCTATTCTCTGAGGATGAAAGGCAATGTTTAGGAGAGGGTGGAAGAGCAAATAAGATACCAGTCTAATTATAGCCCAGGAGTCATACTGTGAAGGAAAGGATAACGTAATTGAATGAAGGTTGGACCATATCCTAGAAGAATTTAAATGTCAGGCAGAGGAGCTAATATTTGATGGGTGGGTATATAGGGAGCTACTGTAAATTCTCCAAAAAGGAAGTTTTGGATTAAAAACTGCATTTACTCAATTAGTCTGATAGCGATAAGCAAGGTCATCCAACAACTCCAGTGGGTTTTATGGTTATCTAATTTCATGTGCCCTTAAAATTTCTAAAATGATTACACTACTTTGATATGCAGGAAGTTCTTTTCCTGGCTATATATCACTGCCACATTGCTTGTGATTTATGGCTATTATTATATTCCTTCTGTCATTTGATGTGATTTTTGGATAAAGGAGAGGTAAACACATATGTTTAGTCAGGCTTCTTGAACCATGAACTCTGTATTTTCTGCATAGTTAAGGTTATTCTTCTCTGTATGTACTACTTTAACACTTCACATTTTAACATAGCATTTCCTATTATTTTTAAAAATCTCTTTAAGTATGGTTTTGATAGTCACATGCTGTTGCATAACACAGTTTACTACAATTTACTTAGCTTCTCATGGAATATTTAAGTTGTTTTCTTTATCTAGCTATATGTATATATTAACTTACTTATTTCTATATATAAAACTATAACTTGTTGATAAGCACTGCAGAAGTAAATAATCACAAAATCTCCTCCCATTATAAAATTAATTTTAGGAAAACATCACTGGTAAAAATTAAATATGAAAATATTATTTTATAAGCAAAATAAGAGACACAAATTGGGAGTGTGGCTTAGTACAGATCTCGGTATCACCTCTACTTCCGAAAAGTATACAATGGAAAGAAGAGACATCTGGTAAAGCCTGAGAAATCCAACCATAATCTCCAATTTGGAAACTAAACTGAAAACATAAGACAAAATTTGAATTTTTTTCTTAATACTATGGACAAAATTTGAATTTTTTTTCTAATACTATGAAACCCTCCTAATTGGCCCAGCATCTTTTCAAAAGTGGGGAAGATGACAGTTGGGTATTTTTTCTAATTTTCCAGGGTCACTAAGAGACTGGGAAAAGAAAGCAAAGCCCAGGTTATACCTTTACTACCCACACGCACACACACACATACATGTGCACATACGCATACACAAACACCCCTGTGTACAACAAACTGTAACAGAGTAATCACTCCTCCTCCCATAGATAGAGAAGGGAAATACTGACATTGGGGAATATGTAACAGAGGCAATGGCCTGGAAAAGGGGGAAAAATATTTTCTGCCTCTTTAAAACTTCCCCCACTCTTTTTGGGAACTGCTGCCTGGCCTGCATCCCTGGGGCAGGGAGAATGTCATTTTTTCTTTGTGTTAAAGGATAGAGCTCAGCCATCCTAAACTAGCACCAGCTCCCCAGGTGGGCCCAGGTAGATGGACAGAGGTCACAGGCTTTGTCTTTAACAGAGGTAGGAGGATTAGAATCATTAACACAATAGTTTAGAACTGAGGGGCCTCCCTTTGAAAGTTCTGTATTTCTGCTTATGTTCAGGAAATTTGGATTTTTTGAGACAATAGTCTACCATTTTCCTCTTTTACCTACAAAGTGATAAACTTCTCTTTCCTTCTCCTCAAACCACTTGTTCTCATTCTTCTGATGTGGCCTCAAGGACAAGTGCTGAGCTTTCAATAACAAAACTATGGTGTAGGACATTTAGCAAAACTTAGAAGATCAGAGCCCCAATTCTCTAACCAACGTTGGATAGAGCTGCAGCTGCATTCTACCTGCCCTCCCTGGACTCCAGCCACCCAGTACGTGTACAATAAAAAGCACATACAATAAAATATGGATCACTGCTCAGAAGGAAAGGTAAATGACTTGCATTATCAGAGCTCCCAAAAAATGAAACTGCTCATAGGAAGCATTAATGAAAGCAAAAAACAACTATGCAAACTTAATACAGAAAAAAAAGGACTTAAATAGAGAAGAAAAGGAACATTGGGTACAAAACTAAATGATAAATCCAATCTAGACAAAAACATAATACAATGAGCTAAGGAAGGAAAATTCCCAATTAGGGCTTTAAGCTATAGATAAATTTTGTAAAAATAATTACAGAAAATGAGTTCTAAAATATTAAATAATGAATAATAATGTCTACTACAGCCTTGTACAGTGCTATTCCAATTTCCTCATTACCCACAATAAGTTGTTCACAAGCTAACAAACAACAAAGAAATTGTGTATAAACACAGTACATAATGTAAGTAAAAGAGAAAAATACTTTTCTCGAAATATCTCAAAAAAATTAAAATTCCAAACATATACACTGCTGATTAAAATGTATTCTACAATTATTACCAAATAGAAAGCTTGCTTAACTTAAAACATGTGCTTTCTGGTTAATAGTGACTTTGAGCCTTCCTTGAGTAAAATAATATTTTCTTTTTCTTTCTAAAAAGTCTTTTCTGTGACTGTCCTACAGCAAAGAAATAACAGAAATTTTGAAGCCTCTACCTTCCATGAAAATGAAGCTGCTTGTGATTACAAATGGTGATTTTTTTTTCAGATTGTTCACTAAGGTATCATGATTCTTGCCGCCAATTTTGTCAGTGGCTTCCCTTACAGCTTTACCATGTAACTTAAGACCAACATTACCCAAAACAGGTTAATACCCCATATTATCCTGATACAACTGAGATACATAAATGTTAAGCAACTTGCTCAAGATTAAATAGCAAATAAGGATGAACCTAAGATCCAAAATCAGGCCTGTCTGACTGCAAAGTCCATGTTCCTTTCAATCAGTGAAATCAATTTCATTGACCTTTCTCTCCTCGTCTTCTGAGGACACACAGACAGGATTGGAGGTGGCATTCCTGGCAGTGGTGACTGCTCCCCGGCAGCTCAGAGCTGCTCCAAGGGAGTTCTGTGTAACAGTCAGCCTATCAAATGGGAAAATTGAGCATGTCCCCAAATCATGTAAAGTGAGATAGAAACACCAAAAGGGCTCCCAGGTTTACTCCTGGAATTCCCCTTCTCATTCTTCTGGATTTATTCTCCTTCCATACAAGGAGAGGTCCTGATAAATAAACTAACAGCTCTGCCATTTGCCAAGATCCCCTCTGCTCTAGCTTCACATCTATTGACACAGATGCTGGAGCCAAACTGCCAGGCGTCAGTCCACTAGACACGGCCTTAAAGGAGGTCTTGGATTAGATAACAACACAGTAGGGTTTCAAAATACTAGATTTGAAAATACACCACCCTGTTTTCCCTTAAATGTGTTTATTTGGGGGAGGGGATTAGTATTAAAATACATTTGATTGCCTTAAAATTCTGGGGTCTCAGTTCAGTGGTTTTGAAAGACTAGTTCAGTTCTGGGGTCTCAGTTCAGTGTTTTTTTTCTGGTATCATACCAGAAAATAATAATGGGCTTTGGACTATTCCTATCTTATGATAGGACTGGATTTACACAGCTATAAATGTTAGTTTTCCCTTTCTTTGCTCACTAATTTTTTGGCAGAATTCCCAGAAGAGCTCTAGAGCTTCTAACCAATAGACCAAAAAGAGCCTGGTCCTTCGTATATAAGTAATCCTATATTTCAGAATTATTGACTGATTTTTTTCTATTTATTTTTTTTTTAATTTCAAAATATTAGGGGGGTACAAAAGTTTTTGTTACATAGATACACTCTCTAAAAGTCAGGGCTTTCAGTGTGCCCACCACTAGGACAGTGTTCACCGTACTCACTAGCTAAGTTTTTATCCCTTACCCCCTTTCACCCTCCCCCCTTACTTTCCAATGTCCTTTAAGTCTTTTTGTGCCCATGTACATCCATCATTTGGTTTCCACTTATTAGTGAGAACACTTGTTTGTTTTTCCATTCCTGACGTACTTCACTTAGGATAATGATCTCCAATTTTATCTAAGTTGCTGCAAATGACATTATTTCATTCCTTTTTATGGCTGAGTAGTACTCCATGATGTATGGGTGTGTACACACATTTTTTTATCCACTCATGTATTGATAGGCACTTAGGTTGATTCCATATCTTTGCAATTGTGAATTGTGCTGCAATAAACATTTGGGTGCAAGTGTCTTTTTGATAAAATGACTTCTTTTCCTCTGGGTGGATACCCAGTAGTAGGATTGCTGGATTGAATGGTAGGTCTACATTTATTTCTTTAAGGAATCCCCGTACTGTTTTCCCTAGAGGTGGTACTAATTTGCAGTCCCACCAACAGTGTATAAGCATTCCTTTCTCTCTGCATCCATGCCAGTATCTGTTGTTTTTAGACTTTTTAATAATGGTCATTCTGATAGGGGTAACATGATATCTAATTGTGGTTTTAATTTGCATTTCCCTGATTAATTTTTTTTTCTATTTAATTTTACCTGCCACCAAAGCATAGTTACTTAGGATCAAGTTACAAAGAGCAAAGTCATCCTAATATATTGAGTTCTAGGGGATATAGGAAATATTCTAAGCTGTTTGTATACTTGCCACAAATTCTGAATGTCTAGCATGCCTAACAATCTAGCAGTGGAGCAAACCATGAGAGACCTATTTGTAGGAGAAAACGAGACTCCTCCTGCAAAAGAACTCAACCAGTGGGAAGTGAGAGTTTGGATGTACAGACTTAACCATGGGTCTGAGTCAGTGGGGATATTTAACATACAACATGTTGTCTGTTACCAGACTATTCTTCATCCTGGCTTCTACAGACCTCTGCCTGTGGACTATAGAGAGGGGTACATGACAAAGTTATGTGAAAACCGAAAAGGTCTTTTGTCATAAAACTTTGTAAAGCTCTGAGAACACATGATATCATTACCCATAAAACAAGATGGTACCTACCCAAGTGGAGACGACAACTTATTCCCCAAGTAGAGCTTTTTGCAGCACATGCACGTGAAAAATATGACTAGAAACCCACATCAGTGAATGTTAGCAGAGAACATCAATCAATCAAGTGTCAATGCATGATTTTGGAGAAGAGTGCTGTGGAAGACATCAGAGTGACAGCCAGAACAAGAGAGGAAAAAATACAAGGGAGGCAACACTTAGAAACATGTCCCTTGGGGACTTCTGAAACCCAAAGTACTTGAGATGCTGCAGTATCAATGAAGGTAGAGAAGGTTCCTGCTCTTTAACCCTGTTTATCCCTGGTAGAGGAAGCCTGGGAAATATGCATTTTAATAAGTTTACTACTCTCCATTTTCTATGTCTGTGACCTTACCTTTTGAAACTAGATTCCTTAATAAAATATCATAGGATGTTATTTCCCCTGTGGCAGGGCTTTAGGAGGCTTCAACATGTAGATGCTTGGCCTTCGGAGGAGGTCATCCATTAATTCTTTCTTCATGAAAAATGCTTCAAAAATGTTTTTAACCTGTTTCTAGGTTAGGAAGTATAAAATGTGACCAAAATACAATCATTGCGCTAGATTCTCAATACTTGAATATAGTGGACAACTATGAAGGTCCACACCTTCTCAACACAGACATACCCCTGGGGAAATTCACCATGGCTGCCATGGCCTCCCTTGAAGTGGGAAGTAGAAAACAGCAATCTGTTCTCTTGTCTGAGCTAGAGAGACATAGAGGGAAAATGGACCAGGATTATTGCAAAACATAAATAAACATTCATCCATCCATTCTGGCTTCTCTCTCTCTCTCTCTCTCTCTCTCTCTCTCTCTCTCTCTCTCTCTCTCTCTCTCTCTCTCTCTCTCTCTCTCTCTCTCTCCCCTTTCTCTCATGCATAGTGCTTCTCTAAACTAGCCCAACTCAAATTAACCTGGCTTTCATTGGAGCCCAAATAACCCTTCATTTGCTCCAACTGTGGCCCTGATCACATTTCATCATCTATTAGTTTGTGTCTAAAATTGTTCTGCTTCCTTTGACCATAAGCTCGTCAGCACTCCATTCGACCAAAGTGCCTATGCCTTACTTATCCCCCAAAGTCTCTTGCTCAAACTGATAGTGATTTGTCATGAATCAAATTAGTGAATGGGTCTCAGCCTTAACAAAATGTAGACTTGAGCAAACTCCTAATTATAGACTGTACAGAAGGACTTGCAGGACTCAAGGATGAGCTGGTTGCTCCTCCCCGGCTCTCACCACTGCACTTACTGTGGGCAGCCGGTTCATCCAGCTTCTTCAATTGTAGGACGTATAAGACTTCCTGTTCACAACTTTTTAATTATTGAGCTGAGTCCTTTTGTTTTCTACTTAGCATTCAACAATGGGCCTTGCATTCTGGAATGCCCCTGCGAGCTTCTCTCAAATTATACTCAGCTTTCAGTGTTCTCTGCCACAGAGAACCCAGAGCTGCTCCTATTAACATGTCAACCACATCAAACAAAGAGCTTCCTAAGTAGACACTTAGGGGAGATACCCAGTGAAGGGAAAATTGCCATAATGCTGGTAAGTGGGTGAGCTGCCACCGTGGAGGAGAGGGAATTATGGGCCAGAGCATATGCCTGATTAGATGCAAAATCCATTAAGCACATTGCAATTAAAGACCGTTCCTTAAAGAGCCCCCTTCAAAACTGAGCTTCTGGGGCGATGGAGCCAAGCACCCCATCTGCTCTCAGATGGCTCTGAGGGCCACTGCTAGGTGAGAACAGAAAGGGAGGAGAAACCACCTCACCTTGAAGATGAGTGAGGTCTTGGGCCTGGCTCCCACTTACTCTCTTGTCCTTTAGGGCACCTTTGTCCTGCTCTGTCTGCTTCAGCCCATGCAATCAATTCGGTATTCAACTCAACCACGTGCTGTGGAAGAATGTCTTATCCTTTACCCTGTTCAGACTCTAAACCATCTTACTTATGTGTTTGTTGGTCTCCATTCCCCTGTAGTTTCTGAGTCCAGACCTGTGCTCTTAAAGGGAAATTGGTGGAGTAAAGTAGTGTTTGCTGAGGACATACTATGTGCCCAATACTAAGTTAAATGCCTTACATGCAATTATACTGAATTCCAGCAAGAACTTTATCTCCCTCCTCCAGAGAAAGTAAAGCTACTGATTTTAAGCCTTGTATTTTCTACCACTTATAACCCAATATGTTTCCTAGTAGTCTTTCAAAAAAGCTGGTTGTTTTCTCTGCAGAGAAAACAGACCCTCCCCTATTATTTGGCACCCTGCAGTAACCCTTGTACCTCCACATCCTTGGCTTTCGACACTGTTTTGCTTTTCCACTGCCCTGTGTCTTCAACCTCCAAATCAAAGCATCTTCTGTCTTCTCGCTCAAGCTTTCCTCTTTCTGCCTCCTCTCTTCTGTGTTTATATAATCATCCGCCCTTCCTCTTCACCCCTGGCTTAATGCCTAATAAACACTAATACTTACTCAACCTGATTGAGTCGCAGGTCCTACATAAAATATTTTCATGGAATATATTATTTTATATTTACTTATAACTCATTGCTACAGGTATCACTTTCAAACTAAATTACAAATGAGAAAACTGAGGAAGCAATGGGTTTCCCAAGGTTCTATAAGAGACAGAACCAAGATTTGACTCTATCCTCTCTCAAGAGCATCATTTTTCTAGACTACATTATCTGAAATATGCTAGTACATACCTGCATATTCAGTCATCCTTATTTTGTCAACAGAAATCAACATCTAATTGAAGGCAAACCTATAATATTGTATACTAGTGTACAGCCCTGTCTAAGGAAAGGGCATTTTGTCACAGAGCAATTTGGAGGTACTTAGATTCACTGTTCTAGGGGCAAAAAAATCCCCTTGATCGTAAATTAGAGGCATCATGTGTTAATGTTTCTTTTTGTGGTAGCTCCTTTCCCCACTTCAAACTTGCCCCTGTAAGAGTTACCATTTAACTCTAACATTTTGCACAGAATAAAAGGTGCATATGAAAGGAGACAAATAAATAAGGGTCCAGTCCTCACTCTCTAGAGAAGCTGTTACATTGAGGTGGTCATTCCTCATTTATCTCTATCAGGTACACGAGTCACAGGTTTTAAAATGTCTTAGAAGGGCAGATTAAGCAGATTGGGTTTGGCGTTTTGTTATTAACAAGTAAACTAATTTTATATTTAGAGTTTTGTATTTTTTTCTTGGAAAGCATGCCCCAAACTTTTAAGCTTCTGGCCCCACAATCCTACATCTGCCTTTGCTGCTTTCCGTGCACTTACTCTGGGGTATGGCTGCCAGACTTAGCACATAAAGATACAGAGCACCCAGTTAAATTTGGATTTCAGATAAGCATGACTATGCCCCAGGAAATATGAGGGACATATTTACAATAAAAAATTATTAGGCGTTTATCTGAAACTCAAATATAACTGGGGTCCTGTATTTTACCTGGCAACCCTAACTAAGAAGAAAGACAGGATCTTTTCCTTATCCCATAATTATTAAGTCTCTTACTATAAGAATAGAGAGAGAGCTTAATGAACACATAACAGGTGCCATGTATGAGCATCAGGCTTATATCGGCCTTTGAAATTTTACCTAGTGGGTGCAGATTTCTCTGCTTGCTAGTAAGGGTGTCCATGGGTTGGTTATGGGGAGTTGTCACTGAGCGCCCTTCATATCTTCCTACCTACGTGTGCTGCTCCTCTGACAGGTGTCCTGACTCAGGTATTCACTGTATGGGTCCCCAACTCCCCCACCCTCCCCAATCCTGCTGAGGGGGACGGCAACTGTCATCTCCATGAACATGGTGAAAAACCTCCCTCAGGTGTTCTGGGAGGCTTCCTATATGGCCCAGACACAAACGTTGGATCAAACACCCAAGGCTTGAAAGCAACAAGCAATGATGAGGGTCCACACATTCCCCAAGCCAGCCCTCCACCCCAGGGAAACATCTCTCTTGGGCATCTCTTTCCTGTGGAGGCACATGGATGTCCAGCCTTGAAGAGGCTTTATGGTGGTTTTCTCCTCTTTCATAGCTGTCAGATGTGCTGCCGCTGCCCCTCAGTGCTACGAAAGGGAAATGGGGTCTTAGAAGTGTCTAGGGGTTTGGGGAAGGAAAACTCCACCTCAGGTCTTGGTGTTGTCTTCGTGCTCCTATCTGAGGCATAACATCACCATTCTCCACTTTCTTTGCAATGGCCATCAATTAGATGTTCAATGAACAACAATATATTGAACAACTGCTAGGTCCTATTACATTAGGTGCTGGGAATATTAGAAATAATTATATTTAGTCCTTGCCACGCAGAAGGCAACAGAGACATGTAATCGAGTAAAAGAAGATACAGTATAGAAAGTGCAATTAAAGAAATAAAGACAGATGTAACATTTGTAGGTCCAGATGCTTAACAATTTGAAGTGTGCTCTCTAAGAAAAAGAACACAAAACTCCAAACACAAGATTAGCTTGAATGTTAATGACAAAATTCCAAATACAATACAGATGAAAAAATGAACAAATATCATAAACATCATAAAATCCAGAAAAAGAACGTTCTGTTTTGATTAATTAACTGACATATCTCTATAATATCTTTTCTCTACATTTTATGCTGCAAATACTTTGATTGCTTTTTTGCATGACATCAATTTTGTAGCATCATTATCTATAAAGAGAACAGAAAGATAATTTAATAGTACTTCTAGCAACTTGATCCAAGTTATTTTTTTCCTTATTTTTTGATGGTTTACAAAAGTTTCTTTTAGCTGTACAAGTTGTTGTTGGTAATACCATGCAAATTTGGGGGATTGCTTTCAAGTTTTGGGAAAAATATATCAGGCTTATTTGTTACATGATTTATGAGATTTGGAAGAATTTGCCAAGACTAGCTCCCAGCTCCTCACATATCAAACCTTTTTTCCCCCTTGGCTACTTATTATACCCTTCTTTTCTGGCACTCACTGACACCTTCGTTTTGTGACATACTTCGATCTCTGTGCCTTCCTGTCATGGTTGATTTGGCCTGGTGAGCGCTTTTGGACCACTCCTAGAAGCTGCTCCTACACTATCTACTTTAGCAACAGCTGAACCACTATGAATATACCAAACTTGATGTGTTTCTGCCTCAACCTACCCTTGGTTGGATCCTAAAACTCTCCGTGTCCCTCCTGCACTACTCAACAAGTGAGCAAGAATGTCAGGAGAAAGATGGAAGGGAAAGAGGTGCGGACTGTGATGAAAACGCCTCATTCGTATTCATTTTTAAAAAGTATCCCTGACTGCAGCAATCAACTCACTATGTATATGCTCATCAAAACATCATGTTGTATACCTTAAATATATATACAATTTTAAAAAGCTTTACAAAATAAATAAATACCACCAAATATGTAAGCAATCTTCATGGTGTGCGGTGCAGGGCTCCCGACTGGGCGCAGCCGCCTCTGCTCTGCTCACCGCAGCGCCCGCGGAGGGCAGGGCCACGGTCTGCGGGGTCAGGAGGGTTAGCCAGGGCGCGGGCGGGCGGGCGGGAGCTGGAGAGGCGGGCTGGGCGGGGCGGGGCTGGGCGGGGAGGGCAGAGCTCAGACCCAGCTCCAGGAGCCTCGCTGCTCCTCTCCGCTCTTTCCTCTGCTTCCCAGCCAGTGCTCTGCGGGCTGTGATCTCCCGTGCGATCCCCTGGGAAGCTCTCAAAGCACACACTCCCGGCCTGTGTGCCCAGCAGAAAGGAAAACACACGGCGGCTCCCTTCTGCTGTCCTGCTATGTTTCTTTCTCATTTTGCAGCGCTTTCTAATATTGCCCTTTGATTTGTGGCTCCGATCTGGCCTCCCTCTGAGGATTGCCCCTGATTCTGCTCGTTTTCTCAGTTCGAGTTTTAATTTCTTACTGTTTCGGAAGGAATTTCTCTGAGGATATTTCTGGAGCCGTCAGGGGCTGTTCTTCCTTACGGCCGACGGGCACGGGGCGGTGGGGCGGCCTCCCTGCCCGCAGCCCGGCCACCGCCGCCAGCTCCGTGCGCAAGCACCTGCCCCGCACGTGCAAATCCTGTGCAGTAATCAGATGGAGACGCCGGGAAAACGGAAAAAACAACAGGCAATAATAGGGTCTTTCTGAAATCGATAAAAAAAATGCCGAGGCGGGAGGATCATTTGAGCTCAGGAGTTCCAGACCAGCCTGAGCAAGAGCAAGACCCCGACTCTACTAAAAAAATAGAAAGAAAGTAACCCGGCAACTAATATATATGTATATAGATATATATAATATTAGCCGGGCATGGTGGCGCATACCTGTAGTCCCAGCTACCCGGGAGGCTGAGGCTGGAGGATTGCTTGAGCCCAGGAGTTTGAGGTTGCTGTGAGCTAGGCTGATGCCACAGCACTCTAGCATGGACAGCAGAGAAACTCTGTCTCAAAAAAAAAAAAAAGAATGATAACAAAATGTCAGAAACATAAACATTCAGTTCATGGGTCTCCACTTCTTTGCTGCTTTCCTGACCTCTCTGCTTCTCTCTCTCCCCCAACCCCAGGCCTGTCTCGGGGGTATCATTTTCAGACTAAATGGATGATGTGAGGTGTGTTAGAATGGCGTCACTTTGCTAATTAGTACCACCACTGAAGTAGGGTAAGAATTCTCACTTTTAATTCTAGCATATCTGGAAAGAGGATCTGGAGGACAGGACTAAGACCAGCCAGTAGCCTAATGAGCAGGCCCCTGCACTGTCTCCCTCAGGGACATGCCCCCAGTCACCAGAGGTGCTCAAGCAATGCCTGGGGGTCACGTTTCAGGAATACCATGGAGGGAGTTTCTGTGGATGGAAGGTTGATGAAGACAGATGATAGAAAAGGCCCATTTTAATGCAGAAAGATTATTATTTTCAGGTGACTTGAGATGAAATAGAAATATGAATTCAAACTCCAAGTGTTCCAATTTGATAAACTCCAATCCAACCCTAATATGTATGTTTTATTCAACTATGAAAAGAATAGATGCTAACACACACATAGGTAAACGAAAAAGTAATTTGGGATGGGAATCAAAATTTCATCTTTTCTTAAATGATTAAATAAAACATAAAATTGTGATAGTCACTAAAGTATATCTGAATCAGACCAATATCTTCCTTAGTTTAATACTGTTTTCTTTGCTGTAAAAAGTACTAATACCTGTGTAACACTGATGTTGTGCTTATATAGAGCAATAAAGTATGTGAAGGTTGTGACAAAGGGTCAGACACAAAGGAAGGGCACAGTTAAAACTATTTTCTTGGATGGTTTCCTGGGCTGCGAGGCCTTTGAGTGTGGCCTCAGTCACGGGGCAGGATGTATCTGTAGCTCAGTTTGTGCATCTGGTCTACACTGGAGTGCATAATGTTTCCTCAGAGATTTGATCTCATTAGGTATGAAGCGTATCTCCAAAAATGTTAGGTACTATTTGAAAGAAACACAGTCTATACCCACCCTACATGAACTCGGAAAGCAGGAGCACATTTGGCTAGCTTTCATGTCGCTCACACAGGTGGAAGTCTGCTGAGACCGTGTTGAGGAAGAGAGCTGTCTGGGCAGAAATGAGTGGGTTATAAAACGTAAATGGTTGGACAAAGGGGGGAAATAAATCTCTGTACAGGCAAGCCTAAAACAACCGCAAAAAGCCAGTCCAGGCGATGTTTTGCAGGCGTCTCTGCACTTCACCCCACGCCACCGTGTCTGTTCTCAGGCGATCCGCATGGGGCCCTGCCGCGACTGCCAGGGGTTCTTCACGCTGAGGGTGTAGAAGTGGCCCGTGCCTTCCTTCAGCGCAGGCTTTGATGGGTGACCGATGCCACAGTAGAGGATGTTCCAGTCGTCAGCTCATGCCGTTGCCCAGGCTGCCTGGTGGCTGTAAGAGCTGCAGGGAGCACACTCCGGGCACGGTGCTCAGCTCCTTGCTGCGTTATATCCCTTCCGTGTACTTGCCCCGCTGTTGTCCCCTTTGCAGATAGATTCCTGAGTGACACCTAAGTGGGTTTGCCTGAACATAGCCAGGCATCAAATTCAGGTTGCTGTGACTCAAAACTTCTGCTCTGGTCTGTTAGACCATGTTCTTCCTGTGAAGATTATAACAGCCTAGTCAGCCAGTCCCCAGCATTGAGGATCCCATACCAGAATTCTGTTATGTTGAGTCACTTCTGGTTAATTTTTTCCCACACTGGAACTCACATTATTTGTGTATATCTCAAACTGTCCTAAAATTGTGTTTACCAAGGCTGCTCTCTCACCCAACTGAGTCTCCCTTAAGAGAGGCAACCCAGGGTCTTTCTTTCCTGTGGAGCAACAGGACTTAGCTAATTTGCTTAGATGGAGAGAACTTCTAAAACACTTCTTAAAATTATTTTTATCATTCTTCTCTCAAATGTTTATAAAAATTTACTGTTTAAGAAAATGATTGGAATAGCAGCAGAGGTAATCTTGAAACATTTCGTGGAATTAATTTTTGGTAAATAATTATAACCATAATGATACTATTATCTAAGCTAATAATGAATGCATACTAAGTGGAAATTAATTATGGGGTTACCGTTACTTGCATTGGAATCTGACAATGCCATTTTACTAAACACATTGTTTTTATGACTTTGTTTTAGTGAATGGAAATTAATGTGAAGCTCAAGGTTTTCATGACTTCATTTCCAGCTTCCTTCTCCTATCTCTGTTTTGCCAACCACAAATTCTTCTTACCACAAATACCATGAGTAATCCTATAACCCAAAGGTGGGGGTCCAGGAAGCCTGGGCTATATCTTGGCTCTACTATTTACTTAGATATTTTAACTATTTAAATCACTTAATTTCTCTGTGCCATAGTTACTTTTTTGCACAATGAAGGTACATATCTTGTCCTAACTCCACCAGCGGTAGTATGAGGATCAACTGGAATGAAAGTGATTTCATAATTTAAGGAAATTATACCAATATGAGATATTGTTCTTAAACAAAATAACTAAGCAAAGACAAAAGACATGGTCATATATTTCTAACCTCTGTTCTCCAGCTATACATAATTTTTATAAATAATTCAACCAGCCCAGAATTGCTATTTTCTTTGCTTCAATTATAATATGGTGTTGAATAAAAATAAGGTCATCTTTCATTTGTTATAGTAAATACTTGAAGTTCATGGCTCCAGTTGATTATTTCAGATGTGTGCTCCATTAAATGTCTACAGGCCACAAATCTATTTAGGCATTCAAGCAATATGACAGATTTATAGCTTTAAAAACAATCTTATTTGCATAATCAGAAACTATATGGAAGGTTAACTGAAACATCTAGGCTTGAACACTTATTTCCTACCAGTGGGACTATCAGTTATTTAAAAGCCTTTAATCGGCCAACATAGATGGGAATCTACTGTGTTTTGTGCCTTGGGGCACGTACTGGGAGAAACAGTAATGGGCAAAAATTGCCCCTGACCTCAAGGGGCATATGTTCCAGTGGACAACATAGACATTAGCCATGTACTCTTACAAATTAAGGTAAAAATAACAGGAAATTTGCTATAGAGGAAGACACATAGTATTGTGAGAAGGACCTTTTAATTACAAGATTTGGCTTAGTTGGGAAGGTCCAGGAGTCCATCTCTAAAAAGTGACAACCAATCCAAACTCTCAAGAAAGGGTCAGAGTTAACTAGGCATAGAAGGGGGAGGAATCCAGCATATGCCAAGCTCAGGTAGCAGGTGAGGTTCTGAAAATTCCCAGGAACTGAAAATCAATTCCAATGTCTGGAGTATGAGATTAAGAGAGACTAATGCATAAAATGGGACCGGAGAGAAGACAGGAGACCAGAATATGCAGGGCTTGTAGTTTATATTAGCAATTTGTACTTTATCCTAAAAATAATGAAAATTTATTAAGGTCAGTAAACAGTTAAAACCTGAGAGATGGCATGATCAGATTTGCATTATTAAAACAACATATCTGGCAGTATGATTTACTACATTGGAGGAGAGCAAGGATGTAAACAGAAGACCAATATGGAAACTATTGTAGCTATCTGATTCAAAGATGATGGTACTTTCGAGTAGGGTGTTGTACCAATTAGGTTAAATTTATGCTGAAGAAGCAAACAACTCCCAAATTTCAATGACATAAAACAAACAAACAAACGAAGGTGTATCTGTTGTTTGTTCGGTGTCCGCTATGGTCCCGAGTGACTCCCCAGTTAGCTGTCCTCCAGGCACAGTATTTCAGGCTGCTTTGACCTATGGCCACTCTATGTCTACAAGTTCTTATACAAATCCTAGGCATAAGAGACAGAGTGGAAAACTGTATACCAATTTTACGTACTTCCTCAAGGAAGTGACCATATAACCTTTGCTCACTTTTCATTGAATAAAACAAGTCACTAGTACTGTGCCTTCCATCAAGAGGGTGGGGGATGAAACCACACGGGAAGAAATAAGCTGGCAGCTGGTCTGTAGCCTTCTTCTAATCCAGTGATTCTATACTGGGTGTGATTTTGCCCAAGGGGACATTTTTCAATGTCTAGAAAGAACTTTGGTTGTTAAAATAGAGCGGTTCCTAATGGTATCTGTTGAGTAGAGTCCAAAGATGCTGCTAAACATCCTACAATGCACTGGACAGTTCCCACAGCAAAGAATTCCCTGTCCACACATCAATAGTACTGCGTTTGAGAAACCCTGCTCTAGCCTTATGGACAGTTGAAAATTTGATGGGTGGTTGAATCTTCCTTGCAATTCTGATTCAAGGAATGTACAGCTGTATATAGTACCTTGAGGAGCTTGCTAAGTACTAAGCCAAGCAGCTGTACGTAAGATAGTTCACTGAGTTACCCATACTTGGTGAGACACAGCTGTGCTGGCTCATGGATGCTAGTCATTTACGCCCAACAGGGCTGTGTGCTTTGCAAGGAATAAAATGTTAAAGATGGCCTAGATGATGGCTTCCCAGAGGTGAAGGCATTCACACCCTCTCAGCATCATCTCTCAGGCCAAATATACAGCAATGCTGAGAAATTGGAAGCTGTGCCTGGAGATTATAATCCCTAATACTGTGTTATCACCTGTTTTATATCCTTCCTTAATGCCATATAAATTGCGTGCAGAGTGAAGCCTATTGTATCTTGTAACTGTGGTTATCAAGACCCCTGCTTCTGGCTGGAGAGGACACATTGCAAGAACACTCCATCTCTTCGTAGTAAGCAACGGTAATGTCTACCTCAAGTGTTTCGAATTGAGATGAAAAGAATGAGCAGTTTTGAAAGATATTGAGGAAGTGATGCAAATACTATTGTTCTTTTCCAACATCTATTTTGCATTATCTTTTTTGCCATTAAAGATTGGATTTTGCCCAGATGTCTTCCCTCCTCTGTGCCTCAGGCTAAGCCTGTTCCAATTCCGTTGCCAGTAATTGATTTAGGCATGGGCATGTAATATAATTTAGGCAAATGATATGTAAGGGAGAGACCACCAGGAGCCTTCTGGGAAAATGTTTCTGCATTCTTAAAGAGAGATGCCTGAGAAGTGTTGGGCCTTTTAATCCACTGGGCATTGTTGAAATTGTATGTGTAACTGAGATGCGCTGCAGTAATCTTGCAATTGTAATAGGAATAGTCTGAGGACAAGGCAGACTTGGCAATAATGATAAGAGATAGAAACGTAGAGCAGAATATGGGTTCTGACTTAACCAACCCTTAATATCTCCTATACTAAGATATCTTATAGCTTGACATTAAAAATTAATTTTAAATAAATTTAAATTGACATATGTTTCTGTTACATGTGGCCAAAGCATCTTAAGTGATAATAAATTTAAAATCTACCAGATTCAGATAAAATGAATACAAGGAATGAAGAACAGGTTCCTTCGATTTCTGGGTTGGTAATGGAAGGGACTCGGTGGCCTTAATGAACACTGGAAGAATAGAAGGTTTAGTTAGGAATATCATAATACATTCTTTAGATATTTTGTGGTTTAGGTGCCTTGAATAATATAAGAGAGATTTCAAGCGGGCAGTTAGCTATATGTGTCTATAATCCAGAGAAGAGATCTGGAGTGGAGATATTCATTTGCAATATTCATAAAGACACTCATATAAGGGCAAAGGTGTTGATTTGTGGATAGGATGGAACTAGCCTAGAGAAAATGCACAGGAACAATAGCCTAAGGACATGCTTGCAAAACTTCAACATTTAATATTAATGTCCACACAGACAAGAATAAGCCTACGAGAGTGGCCAAGAGGAGCAATCCAAAAGGAAGAATGAAACCAGAAGTATAGTGTGCCACAGAAATCCAGAGAAGAGAGAGTTTGAAGAAGGAGGGAGAAATTGACAATGTCAAATGCAATAAGTCAAAAATATTAAGAAGCAAACATTTCTTTTTAATTTAAAACTATTGAAAATGATAAATAATTTTATTAAAAATATCATATTTATATAGCATAAATTTTTCATATGCAATATCCCCTTTGAATCTCTGCACGACTATTAGAAATAAATAGAACAGTTATCGCTAGATCAATTTTGCACAAGGGTAATGAGCCTTAGATAATGCTATGTGAATTATCCACATAGCAATGAAGTAGCCAAACTAGAGTTCAAACTCACTGTGGACAAACTCTTACTCCAGGGCTTTTTCCAAACTTCCCCAATATTTCTTACAAGTGGCTCTCTTGCCAGCAATGGTGAGTTAATTGTGAGTCACCTACTAGAAAAAAGGAGAAGGGAGAGAAACAAATAGACATACCAAGTAGACATATATTGAGCACATGGTGGTCCAGCACTGTAGGACCTGCATTACATGACGAACAGTGTCCCTGAGGCTTCTTTCAACCAGGTATCTGCCACATGTTCAGTCACGAAGGGACAGAGCCAGCCTCCTGACAGGGTAAGGCTTCTAGTGACTGAGGGTTGAGAGCAGAGACAGATGGAATGAGATGTTCAGCATTTGGTGGTGGGATGAGGGGCTTTAAATTGTTTAACGAGTGAACCACATTTACCCCTTTTGGAAACACAAGTTACGTATGCTCAAAACAATTATGTAAAATATATATTGATGAGTGTATTTGTTCCCTAGGACTACAACAAGAAAGTACCACAAACTGGGTGCTTAAACAACAGAAGTGGATTTCCCCACAGTTCTCACAGTCTGGAGGCTGATGCTGACACCTTTGGCAGGCTGTGGGAGCGCCGGCTTCATGTGTCTGCACCAGAGATGGTTCTGCTGGCTCGCTGGCAATCTTTGGACTGACTTGGTTTGTAGAGGCATCACTCATCTTCTCATGGCATCTGCCTGTATGGCTCTGTGTCCAAACTCCCCCATTTTATCAGAACACCAGTCATATGGTCAGAGCTCATCCTACTGACTTCATCTTCATTAACTCCATTTTTCCAAATAGGGTCACATTCTGAGGAACTGAGGGATAGGAGTCCAGCATATGATGTTTGGGGGAAACAATTTAACTCATAATAATAAACTTTTCCTAACAATGAGTAAAACTGAAATAGATGGTTGGCTGACGACATAAATATAGACATCTATATGCACATATGTACATCAACGGAGATACTCAGGCATGTGTGTGAGACCTCCAGATTCCTTGGTCAGAGAAACACTGAAACATTTGGTTTATTATTCACATGAAAAACGGCAGCCTGATGGGTATCTTGCCAAGGTTCCCACACCCTCACCCCACAGGGTAACACAATGAGGACGGGACCTCAGCTGCACACGCAGTGGGGCACAATTACCTCCGGAGAACGGCAAATTAGCCTCTGCTTGCATATCTGCCCATTCCACCCTCTAGAGAGAAAGACTTCTAATTTCCCTGAAATGTGGTGATTTTCTTCTGGGGAAGAAGGAAAAGGTATGTTTTGACTTCTTACTCTGAACTATAAGCAAATGTCTCTAGATAGGGAAAGATGAGGGTTTTATCTTTACAACCCTGGGTCTTTTCCAGGGAGAGATAGTTTCTACATGTCTCTGGAAGGATACATTATCTCTAGCTTTCAACACTATTTGTTATTCAAATATGTTTTTTGTTCAGAAAAGCTGGACCATACAGGAACATGAGATATCCAATGAGAAGTGTCTCTCAACAGTGTATCAGAAGGGCTTAATTGTGAAGTTAATGAAATTGACAGCTAGGACAGTTTCCTTATTTAATTTTACAAGCAATCTTTAAATCTTTTTAAGGATTTTACATACTGCATTTTATTAGCTTATTCGTGAGCCATTGCCTAGCTGGAGACTTGGTAGCTTACAAGCGTTCCATAAGTTATTGTTTAATTAATATATAAAACAAAACAAAGCAAAACTCTTCACATATTTTGCTCTATAACTTTCATGCATTTATTATCATCCTTTGACTTTTCTAACTTAGAAGGTTAAAATATAATAATTTATCCATCATTTGTCTTCTTTCAATGGCTTAATTACTACATGGATTCAAACATCACTAAGACGTTCTAATCTTCAAGTTTCTTTCTTTCTTTAGTTTTCTTCCTACGTCAGCTTTGTCTCTTTATTTTCTTTTTATTCCTCTTTAATCTTCTAGGCCAAACATTCATGTTATTATTACAAATGTTCCAGGTGCTTAAAATTAAGTTAAGTGAATTATTTTTGATTGGAGAAAATGCTATATTTCAAAATCCAATTAACCTGCTCATTCAAATAGCTCCTGCATATGAAAAGATATGTTTCTTTTCCAAATTAAAAAGAATTGAACTTTTATTTCAACTCACAAGTTTTAAATAACACCTTGAGACAATCTCATTTTATCCATATTTGCCCATTTCTAAAGTATTCTTGAGTTACAATTCTGAATAATATCTCATGTATATGGAGATCTATATGGAGTGGCTGTTACTTCCTAACAAAATAAATAGTTGTTGGGCATAGCTGCCTGGAATATATCACCAACTAATTAACCAGATGACAACCTGCTCCTGTGGGGTATTTTTTGTACTGCCCTGGTGTGCTGCAAGGAGATACAAGGAACGGAAATAACACTCCACTCCTACAAACGCCAAAGGGCTACATGCTTATACCTTTAAATAATGCCTTCTCTTTCTTTAGTTCAGGTTTTGGACTGAGGGCCTTTAAAAGACCTAAATATTGCTTATTTTAATGTAATGCCACTCTGTTTTTGACAAACCTAAGAACAAAAATAGAGCTACTAATCATTATGCAGAGTGACTTACAAGCTAACCAAAAGAGGAATAAAAAATAACCGTAAAAGTTAAAAGGTTTACAAGAGATATTATGGTTATGGACTTTTGGCCAATTGCCTCAAACTCAAATCATATACTTGAAGGAAGAAATAAATAAAATAGATGTTTTTAATTGGTTGGGGTTTGGTTTAATAAGCTTTTGATTTAAAGTTATCCACTTAGCTTGATTGTATATTATTAATTCATGCATAAGACAGATTTTTCTTCCCTGCCTGTAGTTGGACAAGGACAAAGTAGACCCTCTACCCTTCCCAACCACTATTCTGCTCTTTATTTCTATGAGAAGAGTTGACAGTTTCAGCCCTGATTCTAAGGTAGGCTTACAGAGGAGACCTGATTTCAACTCTCATATCTTACTCGGAAAGGGACCATGTAGTATTACACTTAACATTTTTAGGAGTCAGATATACTTTAGTCAAATGGGGATAACGGTTCTTACCTTTGACATTTGTTATGGACTTACAGGTAATGCACCTGGCATAGTGCCTAGTCCACAGCAGTCACATATATTTGATGGTTGCTACTAGTTGATCTGGAAGAGGAGTACACTAGAAGGTAGTGCCGATGCCTTGCTCCTTTCTCTTCCAAATAAAACAAGCACGATGAATCTGGTCTTTCCTACGCACAGATTGGGTAGCAGGATACGCGGCGGCATTTCACGTGCTGCGGGAAGGTGTCTCACATGCTGTAGGAATGCCGTCTTCCGTTCCAAATTTCTCCTCCTGCTTAATGAAGTCTTAGTTAAAGAAAAATACTAAGACTTTAATTCCACAGAGACAAGATTTAGAATATGCCATCCCAGGGAAGATAATAAGTCACTGAGACACAGGAGGGAGGACAGTTTGAAATTGCGAGATAGAGTAAAGAAAGTTATCAGGCAGAGAAAGCCTCCAGCTTTCCATCACTGCCCATTCCGTCAGTTTACTGGTCTTGATAGTTAGCAGATTATGTAGAAATTATGTGAAATTCTTCTGCAATAAACAATCAACAGAAAGGGAAAAGTTATTTTTTTAAAGAGCATTAAAGCTCTCCTAAAATATTGTATATTCTAAACCATAAATTTTAAAAAGCTAGGATGTTTAATAAACTAGAATGGAATAAAATAAATTAGAAGCTATCAGACTTCAGTGCCTAGAATAAGCAGGTATTATTTTATATATATGTGTAAACATATGTGTGTTTATACACTCACATATGTATATATAGCTGTGCCATGATATAAACTATATTCTTTTCTCTGGATATATTTATCAAAAAGTTTGAAAGCCACTGTTCTAAAGGGCTTACATTAACCCAGAGCAGAAGTTTTCGAATACTTTGAAATTAGTTTTGGTTGCTGTTGTTTGTTTTGCTTTAAAGGGCATGGAACTTCAGGAACTGTAGCTACTTTGAAGCATGATTATAAAATGCTAGATAAGTTTGTAACCAGATTATTAACTCTTTCACACAAAAAAATCAAATTCCTCCATTGGGAACATTGGTCCCTTCTGCAAGGACTACTAGGTTCTTCCAAAGCAGGCACCCTCCTTCTACTTATTTAATGACACATAGCATGCAGCCCGGCTCACCCATGAGGAAACGGCATTCATTGGCCATGAAGCCACTGCTCATCTCTCAGCTGAGACCACACAGACAGAGCCTCCTGTGGCTGCAGCAGTTTACCTCAAGGATCCCTGGATTACATGAAATACATTTGGAAATATTTTATCTTCTTTATTGACACATGTTCAGAACTTCTATGTAGGTAACAAGTTTAATCTGCATTGCACCTCACTTGATGAGCTCATTTAAGGTCCTGAATTTAATGTTGAGTTTATAATTTTCGTATTATTTGTGTTAAAAGTAGGTCCCAATTTTGAACAAGCTTCAAATCTCACAGAAGCTGATCCACCCCTGCACTAACCATAGACTAAGCAGTATTTAATATTAATAATATTAAATTAAATATATCTTGCCTTTTACACATACTTGAAAACCCAACAATTTATAGTATTAGGAATCTTGTGGGTATATATAGACGAGTTATGGAAATAGATCAAACTTGTTCTCAAGCAAGTCATTTATTTCTCTGAAAATCTATTTCTTAACAGCTAAATAGAAATAATTACTCACGATGTAATTTTAGGATTAAATGTAACCTCCCATAGGCACAATAGTGACTAGATATTAAAATATCCCTCCCAACCTCAGGCTGAAATAAGTCCATAATAGAACTGAGTTGACTTACTCCTCCTCAACCTGCTTCCGCCAAAGGGCCCAGCTCTAGTAAAAATGGGAACTGAATGAAGGGGAAAAAAGAAAGAAAAGAAAAGAAAGAGAAAGAAAGAAACAGAGGAAGAAATGAAGGAAGAAAGGCAGGGAGAGAGGGAGGGAGGGAAAGAAAAGGAAACACAAGAGAACAAAAGAACATGAATTACATCCACTACCCCATGTCCTGGCCATGACGTTTTTAACCCAGTACTCTGCTTCACTATTAATGTTAAAGCATCAGTAAATTTTGATAATTCTCTAATTCACAGATATGTAAAGCAGTATCTGAAATCAAAAATATATTCCACTGGCTATGTCCCACCGCACCAATACATCTGACCATTTTAACCAACCTAGAAGGGAAAGAAACAATGTATTAATACTACACCATTATACAAAACTGATGCTTGTCACCATAAGGCTAAAACACCACGTGAGTGATTGAAGTTGACTCTTGTCACAGATTTGTTTTGTCATCAGGCTGAGATCAACCTTAAAGACCACCCTTTATAGTATCAAAATGAAAAAAGGTATCTTCGAGTATCTCTTTGTGCAAAGAAGTTTCAGAAAACTAAGGTAATGGAAAATGAAAAGAAAATGAATATTATTGTGGCGGATTCTGTGAGGCAGGCTTTGTTCTCTCCCTTAACTCCAAATTCATTTCAAAAAGTATGAAATGCTATCAGTTAAGGAAGGCAAGTTAAAGATAGCCACATTATAACTGATGAAGGGCTGCTAAATGTTTGGATAGTGATCATCAATTTGCCATCATCAGCAGACATCTTCCCTGAAAGCCAGTTCATAAATTCTCCAGCTCACTGCAGCCAGAAGAAAGCTGCACCAGGACAGCTTTACAGATTGCCAGCTGTGAACAGCCCGCCCCACCCTTGTCACAGCTCAGGGAGTTTGCATGACAAAAGAATAATTGAATTGGTAATGCAACAGTACATGACATAGATCACCATTTTGCAACAGGAACGTTTAAGCCATGAATAATGAAGTGATTTCCTCCAGAGTAATTTATAGAACAGGTACATTAGCAAAGCAAGCTCCTGTAGTTGTGCAAATGCACAGCACCTCTGATCCAGGGGAGCTAGAGAGGTCTCTCAGCTCATTTAAATCCTTTCTTTGTGACTTCCACTTAGGGCAGGTAGCAGGGCAGCAGGTGTGAGGAAGGGGGGATGTTTTTGTTTCATTATACTTTATGTTTTTATGCTCTGTGGCATCTGGCCACAAAAGTAAGAGAGAGGTTTGCTAAAGCGGCTTAATATTGAACATCAAGCAGCTGCCAAAGAATCATAACTTCTGTTATTTCTGACCTCTATCGAGTTTGCATCATTACTTCTGGTCACTCTGCTGAATGCAAACCACTCAACAATTAGTGCTGCCACCAGGTTAGCTGTTGGGAAAGTGGATGTGTGGAAAAATAAGATGCCGCTACACCTTCAGATATTGAAAAGATTGTTTTTTCTCATTTACCAAATCTACATCTCTAAACTATTTATAACAAATATTTTATTTGAAGAATAAGAAGAGTATTTACTTGTTAAAAAAAGATCCTGAGGAACTGTTAGTTACTCTTTCATCAGTAGAGAAGCTGTCTTAGAATAGTTTAATGACAATATGGAAGAAAAAGAGAGAATGAGAGAAACAGTATTGTTTTTGGAAGAAAAGATGATGATTAGATACCACTCTTGGAGAGCAGAGAATGACGCCCTGAAGTGTGGTGCTTTTGCATGCTGAGCACTTTGCATTAAAAGAAGTGGGAAGGCCTCAGAAGCTTGCATGGAACCAAGAATTTTGTAATATTCTCTTGTTCCTACCCCTTCTGAGCCCTACCGCTTGCCAGCACAGGAAGGACTCTCTCTGGACTTTCTTATCTAACTAACACAACTTCTTTCCAAAAGAAAAATGTAGTTGTCTTAAAACTCCCTCTCTAGGAATCTCATCAAACAACCAGGAGAGAGGAGACTAAAAATTATCACCACACCCAGACATACTTTACATCTATTTGGGGGGACAGCTCTGAGTCCTTCCCACCATCTCCTCCAGACCTCAAAGGAGGTTTATCTCAAGCTGTTGTGCTTTTAGCTCACTCATCCCCCCCCCAAATCATTTGCTACCCCTCTAAAAATTGTCTACAACGTCCCCATTTTCCTCTCCCCTATGAAGCCTCAACCATCCGGCTCCTCTTTGAGTCCATATTTGTGGAACTTTCATGGTGTATACATGTTAATAAATTTGCTATGGCTTTTTTCCCTATTTATCTGTCTATTGTTAGTCATTTCAGTGAAACTTCAGTGGGCAGAGCGAAAGTTTTCCCTTTGGCACTGTATACATTTCATATACATTTTCTTATTTCATCTCACCAGTAATGCCATAGAATTGATAATATGTTTATGCCCATTTTATAGATAAGAAACTAAAGAATCAGAAATGTTAAGTAACTTGATGAAAGTCAACAAGTAGCTGAACTGGAGAGCAAACCAACCTTGCTTTTATCCCCCAAAATCAAAGCATTATGTTTATCCAGCTAAATAAAAATCAAACGAAACAAACCAAGGAGAAAACAATTTATTGTTAGAGAAAGGCTAAACTGAGACCATTTCTGTACCAACCACTATGCTAGTTCCTAGCAATACATAAATGAAGAAAGCATAATTTCTGCCCTCAAGATGCCCATAGTCTCATGAGGGAAGCAAAGTCATAAGCAAATAATAATATGTGTGTTAATTTTGGTGTATAATGGTTGGTGTATCAACCTAGGTTCTTTAGGTTCTTTAGGCACAAGCAAAATAAATGGACTCTGGGCAAGTAAAGCAGGAAGTGATTTAACCAGAAAAATAGAGAGTGATTGTACTAGTCAGAGTAACTAACATTATTGTAAGAACAACTCACTACATCACAGCAGCTGAAATCAACACAGGTTTGATTATTGTGTATGTCATAATCTGGTACACTGGGGTACCTGCTAAATAGTGACCCAGGGATTTAGGCTGCTCCATCTTGAGGCTTTGCCTCAAAGTGGTTTTGAAGGAAGAGAATGATAGAGGAGGCATAATGGTTCTTCCCTGCTTGGCCCAGCAGTCCACTGCCCAGAACCAATCATGTGCCCCAAAATAACTACAAACACGGATGGGAAATGTAGGGGAACACATGGGACATGTGGTGGACAGTAATGCTCTCTGGTTTGTGGAGCTCATGGTAAGGCAGGAGCACTGGGCTTCAGGCAAGAAGGCAATCAGGATACCCTGGGAAATGTGGCCATCCATTAGCAAGTGACTGCTGGGGTGAATAGGCACCAGTGGTTTCTCTCTCCTTACATCTCTGCACTCAAGAGATTCCACATGTTGCCTACATGAAGATGAAACACCTTGATTTACAGCCCTCTGACCCTGCACATAAAGAGAAAGAGTTAGTCCCCAAAAGGAAAATAAGTAGGAATAAGGATTATGAGGTGAATGAAAATTATTAGGTGGAAAGAGGGAGAGGGAAAAATATTTAAAGCAAACACACAGAAAAGAATGATGTGACCATTTAAATGGGGATTGTACTGAATCTGTAAATCACTTTGGGTAGTATAGACATTTTAACAATGTTGATTCTCCTTATCCATAAGCATGATTTGTTATTCCATTTGTTTACATCCTCAGTGATTTCCTCCCACAGTGTTTCATAGTTTTCCCTCTAGAGGTTTTTCGCCTTCTTGGTTAAATATATTCCTAGGTATTTTATTATCATTGTTGCTATTGTGAAAGGTATTGAGTCTTTGATTGGATTCTCAGCTTGACTGTTGATGGTGTATAGGAATGCTACTGATTTGTGCACACTGATTTTATAACCTTAGACTTTGCTGAATTTATTTATCAATACAAGGAGTCTCTTGGTAGAATCTTTGGGGTTTTCCAGATATAGGATCATATCATCAGCAAAGACTGATAGTGTGATCTCTTCTTTCCTCATTTCAATACCCTTGATTTCCTTTTCTTGTCTGATTGGTCTGGATAGGACTTCCAGCACATGTTGAATAGAAGTGGTGACATTGAGCAAGCTTGTCTGGTTCCAATTCTAAGCAGGAACACTCTCAATTTTCCCTCATTCAGTATGATGTTGGCTGTGAGTTTGTCATATATGGCTTTTATAATTGTGAGATATGGTCCATCTATGCCTTTTTTGTTAAGAGTTCTTATCATATACAAATGTGAAGAATGTGGCAAAAAAAAGAAAAAAAAAAAAAAAAAAAAAAAAAAAGAGTTCTTATCATAAAAGGGTGGTAAATTTTGTCAAATGCTTTTTATATGTCTATTGAGGGGATCATCTGGTCTTTGTTTTTGCTTCTATTTATGTGGTGAATCACATTTATAGATTTGCATGTATTGAAATATCCTTGCATCTTTGCATGAAGCCTTCCTGGTTGTGGTAGCTTATTTGTTTTTTTGTTAATTTGCTGCTGAAGTCAATTTGCTAAAATTTTACTGAAAATTTTTGCATCTATATTCATAAGGGATATTGGTCTATAATTTTCTTTTATTGTTGTGTTTTCTCCTGGTTTTGGTATCAGGGTGATGTCAGCTTTATAGAACAAGTTAGGGAGGATTCCTTTCTTCTTGATATTATGAATTAATTTCTGCAGTATATGTACCATTTCTTTATAGGTCTGGTAAAATTCAGCTGTGAAACCAGCTAGTCCAGGACCTTTCTTTTTTTGAAGATTTTTTATTGACACTTCGATTTTCTTACTTGATATTGCTCTATTTAGGAGTTCTATTTCTTCCTGATTGAGCAAAGGGGGATTGTGTGTTTCCAGGAATATGTCCATTTCTTCAACATTTTCAGGTTTATGTGCATAGAGGTTTTGATAGTATTCAGAGATGATATTTTGTATTTTGGTGGCATTTTTCACAGATCTAGAAAAAAATAATTCTATACTTCATATGGAATCAGAAAAGAGCCCAAGAAGCCAAGGCAACCTTAAGCAAAAAGAACAAAATGGGAGGCATCAATTTATCAGACTTCAAGCTATAATACAAAGCTATAGTAACCAAAAAAGCATGGCACTGGCACAAGAACAGAGACCTAGACCAACGGATCAGAATAGAGAAACTAGACATAAAACCCTCCTCATATTGCTATCTGATCTTTAACAAAGCAGACAAAAATGTATAATGGGGAAAAGAATCCCTATTCAATAAACAGTACTGGGATAACTGGATAGCCACATGTAGAAGACTGAAACAGGATCCACACCTCTCACCTTTCACAAAATTAATTCACAATTGATAACAGATTTAAACTTAAGGCATGAAACTATAAGAATTCTAGATGAGAATGTTGGAACAACTCTTATGGCCATCAGTCTAGGTGAAGATATTATGAAGAAGACCCCCAAAACAATAACAGCAGCAATAAAAATAAATAAATGGGACCTGATCAAATTAAAAAGCTTTTGCATAGTCAAGGACACAATCAATAGAGTGAATATACATCCTACAGAATAGTAGAAAATATTTGTATGTTATACATCCAGCAAAGGACTGATAATCAGAATATACAAAGAAATCAAGCAAATAAACAAGAAAAAAATCAAACAACCCTTTTAAAAAGAGGGCAAAAGACATGAACATAAACTTGTCAAAAGAAGATAGACTAATGGCCATCTCTCTTCACTGAGAATGGCTTTTATCAAAAAATCCCAGAAAAACAATTGCTCCCTGAATACAGAGATAGGAAAGACTTATACACTGTTGGTGAGCCTGCAAATTAGTACAACTTCTATGGATAGTAGTATGGAGATACCTCAAAAAACTAAAAATAGAACTACCATTTGATCCAGAAATCACACTACTGGTTGTTCACCCAAATGAAAAATGACATTTTATAAAACAAACAAAAGAACAAAACCAAAAACAAAAAAACTGTACCCAAATGTTTATATCCACATAATTCACAATTGCAAAGATGTGGAAACAACCTAAGTGCCCATCAATACATAAGTGGATTTATAAAATGTGGTATATGTATACCATGGAGTACTACTTAGCCACAAAAAAAAATAAATGGTGAACTAATACCTCTTGAATTAACCTGAATGGAACTAGAGACCATTCTTCTGAGTGAAGTATCATAAGAATGGAAAACCAAACACTGCATGTACTCGCTATTAAATTTGAACTAATTGAACAACACTTGTGTGCACATATGGAAATAAAACTCATCGGAAATCAAGCAGGTGGGAGGGGGGAAGAGGGGATGGGTAAATTCACACCTAATGGGTACAATACACACTATCTGGCTGATGGGCACACTTACAACTTTGACTCCAAGTGTACTAAAGCAATTTATGTAGCCAAAATCTTTGTACCCCCATAATACTCTGAAATGAAATACAATTTTTAAAAAATGGTGAGCATTATGGAGGGAAAGTGCATACCCCTAACCCTTCTTAAGGAGAGGCAAAGATATAAAATGTAACCAAAATGTCAAAAAAACAAAAAAGAAAAAAACAACTTTTGTAGGTGGCAGGCAGGTGGGAGGGGGAGGGGGGAAGAGTGTATACTTACATAATGGGTGCGATACGCACCACCTGGAGAATGGACACAATTGAAGTTCTGACACAGCGGGGACAGGGGTGGCAAGGGCAATATATGTAACCTTAACAATATTTTTACCCCCATCATATGATGAAATAAAAATTAAAAAAATAATTATAACCTAAAATAATAAATGCTATTATAGTGGTAAGACAAAAAAATGACATTGCTGATATAGGAAGCCTCCAGACATTTTCGATGATATCAGTGTATTGAGCCAAAGGGGCAGAAGGGATGAGTCTGGAGATGCTAGGCAGTGGCCGGTCATATAGAGTATTGTTTGATCATTTAACTCCATCAGCTAGTAAGCAAGTGGCACAAACTCAGGTACAGTCCACCCCAGGTCAGACTGCCCTCTGAGCCCCGAGAGTCATTGTGTTGTTTCCAAGGTCTGAGGATTGTGTAGAAATCACAAGGAGAGTGGCACCTCTGCCCCCTCTTTGCCAATATACTTGCACGCACATGCATACAGATACTCACATGTGCCCCACATATATGTGCACACACTCACATGTGCCCTCACACATGTATATAATCACATACTCACATATATATGTACACACAGGCATGTACTCACCCACTCATGTGTCCACACATTCACACACACACACACACAGGGTGTGGCCCCACACACAAACCTTACTTACATGGAGAGGTAGAAATAGATATAAGAATCCCTAAGTTGTCATTAGTTTAAAAATTTGACACTGTTAATTGTGGAAAGTTCTTGGAAAGATTTAATGGAGATGTAGATGATTAAATAAACTCAAAATAAAATGTCTCTGGACTTACCGATATACCAGGGGTAGAGGACAACCCCAGACTAGAAACTAGCTATGTAAGTTCTTCTTCTATCACTACCTAGTGATGTGACCTCAGACAAGTGGGTAGAATTTTCCTATGCTCAGTTTTCTCATTGTGTCACATTGTTGAGGACTATATTATCTTTTTCTTATGGTAGGTTCCAAATGAGATTATACAAAAGTGACTCAAAAAGAATGTGCATTCTATAGACATTCACATTTCAAGATGAAGCCTAGATCCATTTATGCTGAAATCTAAAATAAACTCTAATAGGCATAGACTCTAATAGGCATGACCCTGAGAGACAGGACATAGAAGAGAAGGAACAGCCAAGTAGTTGAGAAGACACAGAGTTACTGCCTCTGCCTCTTACCTCTACCTCTGCTGCATTGGGTTACCACCCAGGTTACTACCTAGCACTGCCACTTACATAAAGTACCATCAACTGGCATTATGTACTCAGACTGATAGGTAATAATCTTTTGAAACTAGCGCAAATCAATTGATAAGCATTGGATTTTTGAAATGAAAGGTCAAAGTGCAATAATGCCCCTCACTAATGGCAAAGGCATAGTTAATTCAAATTATTTTCAATGAGATATAGGTAAATGTAAAAATAAATCAGTCTGTTTAATCCAAGATAAATAATACAAGCTATCAATTCAGTAACTACCATTAGGTAAAGAACCCATCTCTATTCTGAAGGAAGAACAAAAATAAATAAATAAAAACAGATATTTGCTTTACTAAAAATAAATAAATAAATAAACCCAAGTTCCGCATAAGGAGGAAGTTTAAACAACCGCTAATCTAAACAAATTACTAAGGAGAAAGAAAGTGTAAAGCCAACTGAAAATGACTGGATAGGATGTTCTATTCCTGCCTCACTGGTGGAAAGTATGTCTTTAGATAAACGATTTGATTATTTTGGTCTCAAAGCCCTAAATAATTAAATATAAGTGATACTTAAATAACTTATCTCTGCTCAAAACCTATTCTTCATCTTTTTATTAATTGCACATTATCCTCTGGGTCAGCCAGAGTCAGACCTCAGAGCCATGGTCACCTCCTATCTCTTCCTCGCTCAGGCCACTTGTGGATGACCTGCCTCTCTCTTGGTTACACTTTCACCTTCCTGCATTCTCACTCCTCTTTATAACCTCTCATCCGGGCTGTGGTCAGAATGTGCAGGCCGGCCTCCTTGCCTCGTGTGGTTCCGCAGCTCAGTCCCCTAGCCCGCTGCTTGCTGACAGTTCGTTTTCTCTTACCGAGCTTTGGCTGTGTTCACTAGTGAGAGTTTTCCCTGGCTTTACCACGTGAGACAATGCCCTTTTTTTTGCTAACTTTAGGTCTATTTGAAAGCTTATTCCAAAATGTATTTCTAAAAGTATATCTCAATCTAACTACTTTTCTTGACATTCTCTGAGATCCAACCAAACTGATCTATTGATTTATTCTACATTGCTTATAGAAGTCTGCTTCTTGAAATATGGAGAAACAGGAATCAGATCTACCCCCCTGAAATGACAAAGGCACTGAACACAGTAGGTGAAAGAATGGTTTTAGAGGCAGTGGACATTAGGCAACAAAGGACAGTAATCTTTGGGAAACAGATGAGGCAGACCAACACACCTGCCAATGTGCCTGGAGAGAATCTCAAGGTCACAGGCCAAGGAGAGGGAGCCCAGGTGAAGCCTGGAAGTGTCCCTGAATTGGGGACATGGTGCTGGGAAGCTGAGCAGGACCAGGCAGCTAGAGTTCACAAGGCAGAGTACCAGAAAGGAGAGAGCTGCTCTTACAGAGTGTTCCAGAAATATGCAGATGATCCTATTCAAGTCTTCATCTGTATGCTGATTAGGACACTGAGAAACCACTGAAGCCAAGGAAATAGCCACCCCCAAAATTAGTGGTAACAATGTCTGGAGCTATCATAGATTAGGGAATAATTCTTTTCCCCACAGCCAGAGTAGAAAATTTCATAATTCAATAGAGAGTGGTTAAAGTACTCAGAAAGATTTTGCCGTAGTCATTGGCAAAATTTATCCTAGGCTAAACATTGTCCTAGATCTTCCCAACAAGAAAGATGTGGAAGAATAAAACTGTTCCCAAATAATGTAACTGCATCCCAAAACAGAGCTAAAGAATATTGTATTTATAGAAATACAAATATTCAGCACCAAACAAGATAAACTTTACAATGCCATGCATTCAGTGAAAAATCACCAGGCATACACAGAATCAAGAAACTATGGCCCACGATTATGAGAAAAATCAATCAGTCCAAACTAACACAAAAATGACACAGATGATAGTATTAGTAGACAAATACAATAAAAATTATTATAACTGTGTTGCATATGCATAGGAAAGATTAAATATGTCAAGGAAAGACAAGGAAGATATAAAATACATAAAAATTAAACTTGTAGAGGTACAAACTACAATGTATGAAATCAAAAATACACTTGATGGGATCAATGGCAGATGAAATGTTGCAAAGAAAAGATTAGTAAACTTGAAGACATGGCAATTGAAACTATCCAAAATGAAGCACAAGAAGAATAAAAGATGGGGGCGGGGAAACAAAAACAGACAGAGCATCAATGAACTGTGGTATAATTTTAAGCAACCTAATATAATTGAGGTCTACAAAAGAGAAGGGGGAACAGAAATTACCATCTTTTTGAGGGGTTTGAATGAAGTCCAAACTGGTTTTTAAAGCATAATCCATAACTTAAAGTGATATGAAGATGATTCCAAGAGTGGAGCTTTATTTTACAACGTCTTTCCTGTCTGCCAGTGTGGGTATTTCCTTTTACTAGCGGTCTGTTTTCTCATGGCAATATTTCAATCAATAGATGTTTTATGAGTGTCTGGTCTGTGCAATGGATTCACTCATCTAGGACCTATTGAAATTTGCAGCTTAACCAGAAGCAAGACCAAGGCAAGAGGGTAACAGCTGGGCACAGTCTCAGCTTGACACTTGGCTCTGCCAGTCATTTACAACTCACTTCCTGCCCATGGGGGCAATGAGGCAAGTGGGGCTGAGTGGTACCTGAGGTCCTTGCAGCCATAGATATTTTAAATGTGCTGGCATTCCTATTGCTTTGCTTCCCTCTTATCCCAAGTATATGAGTAGAAGCTCAATGTACATGAAAGAACAGTGACAATAGCTTTTAAAACTTTGACCAAAAATTATTGAACACTACATATATCAAGTAGGATTCTGAACATTGGAATCGGGTCCCTTGCCTCAAGGAGCTCGGAGTTTGGAGCAAGTGGTTTGTCAATATATGGAAGGAAATGAATAAAACTGTTGGAATCTTGGGAAAATTTGGAAACACTGAAATGAAGGGTAATTTTGGATTTAATTAAAAGAGACATGTGCTTGTATTAGCAAAAAAAAAAAAAAAAAGTTTACATGTAGATAGCATACCCTAGCTTCCTTGACCCTAAAACAAAAAACAAAAAAAGATTACCCAAACATGAGTCCCCGATTCAAGAGATAGTAAAAGCAAAAGTTCAGGATATGATGTTAGTCAGTTCAAATGATATGATCATCTAGAAATATGGGCAATTATAAAGGTCTATAAGAATTTCACATCCTTCAACACTGCTGCTATAGAACATCAAAATTATCAAACTTTGGCTGGAGTTCAACCTCCAAAGGAAGAAAAAATGTGCCCACGATAGTGATGGGCATGCTCTGAAATGCCATCATAAGATGGCCCTGGGGCTCCAGAAGCTAACAGTGAGGTACAGCGATTCCCCTGCTTGTGCCTGCTGCTCATGCTCCAGTGAGTAATTCCTCTGCCAGGTACGGCAGGCTATGCCAGCACTAACTCAGCAACCATTATGCACCAAGTGCTGCGGAAACAAGGGTACATATAGGTATCTGCTTTCAAGAAGCTCAGAGTCTCTCAAGGATGACAGGCAAGCACTGCGATTCACCAAGATGGGGCCATGGCAGAGATTAGTGTGAGCCAACAGTCTCCTACCTGCAACCTTCCAATCATGTTTGTTTTGGAATACAGCACTTGTCAATTTTAAGATTGGTAATGACATGCTTATATGACATGCAATGTATCATGCCCTTTGTCGAAGGCAGCACCCAATCAGCAAGTACGATACCTTGATATTTCTTCAGGTTGTCTCTGAGTATTCACACTAAATATGCTAGAGGCAATAAATAACCTCACATCTGTTCAGATCATATTTGCTCTCAAATGACTTCAGGTCAGCTCTGGTCTCACCATCAAATCAGTTAAGAGTTTTAGAAATTTCAGAATAGAGGATAAATAAATGCAGACCTGAATTAGAAAGTTTAGTGGGAAGAGCTAATTAACCCTGCTTGGGAATATTAAAAACTTTGCCTTCTGGATATTTCTCTTGAATTCATATCTTCATCTGCTCATCTGTACCGTAAATTCAAGATTCTGTAATTCTTGACTTCTTATTGTACCTTTCTCAGCATATAGAATGGTCTGGAATGCACTGCATATTTAATACTCTCTTAATTAAAAAAAAAAAAAATATCTGACCACACACATGGCCGAGTTCCAGAAATAAATGCCTATGAGAAATGCTTATTATACTAAGTGAAAAAGCTGGAAACAATTCCACATTTTCTAGTATGGAACTCAAAAATATAAAGACAACTCAAAAATAAAAAGAAATATTCTGGAAAGAAGTACACAAAAGTGCAAATGTGATTATGTTTGAATGATGGAATTATAAAAAATTTGCCTACTTTCTATTTTTTTGTATTTTATCCCCAGCTTCCTAAATGAGTGTACATTTTTAAATAAACAATAAAATTCTGGAGTCCTGCTGAACTGTGAAATGACTTTGCTTTTGCATATTTCCATTACTATTTTCTTAGGATCTATTTGGTACTAGTAATTTGTTTTCTGGAATTTCATATTTTTAATAAAATGATTAATAGTTTAGAAATCCCGGTGCAAAATTCCTAGATTCAATATTGACAAGGTTTTCATGTGGTACTTCTGGCAGAGGGAAGCACATTTCCCATGTGTTATACAAGAGAGAATGATTAATGCTGCTTCTGAAAATGGGTGTCAACATCCCAATCTTTTCATCCTGCATATTTCTTAAAGTGAAAGGGTAAAAAACCCCATTGCTTCCTTATTGAGTGTGCTTGCTCCAAGCTTGAATTTGGTGTAAAGTAAATGTACATCCTAACACAGTTGAAGAGTTTATTCCAGGCACGTTTAAAGCACTGTTCTTATCACATAAAGGTTTTATGTGATTATCTTTTCTATTATTGTTTATTGTGGTAAAATACAAATAACATAAAATTTGCTATCCTAACCATTTTTAAGTGTACAGTTCTGAATATCCTGTACTGAACTGTACAGGATATTCACATCTTTGGGCAACCATCACTATCACTCATCTCCAAAACTAATATATTGCAAAATGGAATGCTGTATCCATTAAATAATAATTCCTCATATTTGTTTTTTTTATATTTTATTGTGATAAACTACAAGCATAAAATTTACCATCGTAACTATTTTTAAGTGTATAGCTCAGTGGTATTAATTACATTCACATTGTTGTGCAACCATCACCACCATCTATATCCAGAATTCTTTTCATCTTATAAAACTGAAACTCTGTACCCCTTAAACAATAACTCCCCATTTCTCCCTCCCTTCATTGTCTGGTAACAACCATTATATTTTTTTCTCTATGAATCTGACTACTCTAGCTGTCTCATATAAGTGGAAACATATATAGTATTTGTCTTTTTTGTGACTGGCTTATTTAATTTAGCATATTGTCCTCAAGGTTCATCCAGGTTGTAGCATGCATCAGAATATACTTCCTTTTTAAGGCTAAATAGTATTTTATTATTTGTACATATCACATTTTCTTATCCACTCATCCGTCAATGGATAATTGGGTTGCTTCCAGCCTTGAGCTATTGTGAATAATGCTGCTAGAAACATAGGGGTCTACAAATATCTCTTTGAGCTCCTGCTTTCAATACTTTGAGTATATACCCAGAAGTAGATTGCTGGATTAGAAGGTAATTCTATTTTTAATTTTTTAAGGAACCTCCATACTGTTTTCCACAGTGGCTGTGCCATTTACATTCCCACCAACAATGCACAGCATTTCAAGGTCTTCAGCTCCTCACCAGTACTTATTTTCTGTTAGCCATCCTAATAAAAGGAAAAATAAATTTCCTTAGTACATATTAGTGACATTGGCAATCTTTTCAGATGCTTACTGGCCATTTGTATATCTTCTTTGGAGTAATTTCTATTCAAACTCTTTGCCCATTTCAGTTGGGTTGTTTGGTGTCAGTTGTTGAGTTTTAGTTCTCTCTATATTTTCTGGATATTAATAATACCTATAATAGCTGTATATACCTACATATATTTTCTCTCATTCTATGGGTTGCTTTTTAAAACTCTGTTGATGGTGACTTTCAATGCATAAAGTGTTTAATTTTCATGATGTCTATTTTTTGGTTGATATTCATCTTTTATTGCCTACGCCTTTGGTATCATGCCCAAAAATTCATTACCAAAATCAATGTTGTGAATCTTTTGCTCTGTATTTTTTTCTTGGAGTTTTAACTCTTATTTTTAGGTCTTTGATCCATTTTCACTTAATTGTGTTGTATGGTGTTAGGTAAGAGTCTATTCTTTTATATGTGATGTCTAGCTTTTTAAATAGCGTTTGTTGAAAAGACTGTCCTTTCTCCATTGAATGGTCTTCGCTCCCTTGTTAAAAATCATCTGACCATCTACACAATGGTTTATTTCTGGACACTATTCTATTCTATTGTTCTACATGTCTGTCTTAATGCCTAGCTTAGTTTTGAAATGAGGTGTGAGGCTTTGAATTTTGCTCATCCTTTTTAAAATTGTTTTGGCAATTCTGGGTCCCTTGAGAGTCTACATAAATTTTAGGATGGATTTTTTTTATTTCTGCAAAAACTTGAAATTTTGAAAGGGATTGCATTGAGTCTGTAGATTACTTTGTGTAGTACTAACATCTTAGTAATATTAAGTCTTCTGATCCATGAATATCAGATATTTCTCTATTTACTTATTGCTTTAATTTCCTTCAGCACTGTTTTATATTCACCTCCTTGGTTAAGTTAAGGTTATTTGTTCTATTTTGATACTATGGTAAATGAAATTGGTTTCTTAATTTCCTTTTTGGTTTGTTCATTGTTAGTGTTTATAAATGCAACTGATTTTGTGTGTTGATTTTATATCCTGCTACTTTGCTGAATTTATTTGAAATTTTCTAAAAAAACTAATGTTCTATCAGTTTTTTGCAGAATATTTAGGATTTTCTACATGTAAGATAATGTCATCTGTGAACAGAGACAATTTAACTTTTTCCTTTCTAATTTGAATCCCTTTTATTTTTCTAGCCTAAGAATTTCTAGTATCATGTTAAATACAAGTGGTAAAAGTACATATCCTTGTCTGATTCCTGATCTTAGAGAAAAAGCTTTCAGTCTTTCACCACTGAGTATGATGTTTACTGTGGGTTTTTACATATGGTTTTTATTATATTGAGGTAAATTTCTTTTATTCTTTGTTGAATATTTTTATTATAAAAGAATATTCAATTTTGTCAAATGTTTTTATATGCATCAATTGAGATAATTATGCAGATTTTTCCCTTTTATTCTATTAATGTAGTGTAGTATATTGATTAATTTTTATAGATAAAACTATCCTTGCCTTCCAGGAATAAATCTGAATAAATCTCACTTTATGACATTTTAAAGTGATTTAATATGCTACTGAAGTCAGTTTGCTACCATTTATTAAGGATTTTTGCATTAATAATCATAAAGGATATTATTCTGTAGTATTCCTTTCTTGTAGTATTTTTGCCTGGTTCTAGAATAAGAGCATGCTTGCCTCATAGAATGAATTAGGAAGTGTTTCCTCCCCTCCAATTTTTTTGAAAAAGTTTGAGCAGAATTGGTATTAATCCTTCTTTAACTATTTGGTAAAATTCAATAGTGAAGCTATCATATCCCAGGCTCCTCTTTGTCAGAAGATTTTTTAATTAGTGATTCAATCTCCTTATTGTCATAGGTCTCTTCAGATTTTCTCTTTATTCATGATTCAATATTGTTAGGTTTTGTGTTTCTAGAATTTTTTCCATTTTACCTCGGTTATCCAATGTGTTGGTGTACCATTACTCATAGCATTTTCATATTTTTTTATTTGTGCAACTTTAGTAGCAATGTTCACTCTTTTATTTCTGATTTTAGTAATTTGATTCTTTTCTCTTTTTTCTTAGTCAAACTAACTAAACTTTTGTCAAATTTTGACTGTTTTGAAAGACCAAATTTTGATTTCATTGATATTCTTTAGTTTTTCTGTTCCCTATTTCACTTATCTCTTCTTTGTTTCTTATTTTATTTCTTCTATTTAGTTTGTTCTTCATTTTCTAGTTTCTTAAGTTGTAAAAGGAAGGCATTGATTTGAGATCCTTTTTTCTTTTTAAATATGTTTATAGATCTAAATTTCCCCTTTAACACTGTTTTTGCATATCCAAGAAATTTTGATATGTTGTATTTTTGTTTTCATTTCTCTCTATTTTAAATTTCCTTTCTAATTTTTTTTCTTTGATACATTTGTTGCTTAAGAGTGTGTTATTTAATTTCCACCAATTTCTGAAATGTTCAGTTGTTATTCTTTTATTAATTTTTAACTTCATCCTATTGTGGTCAGAGAAGATATTCTGTATAATATCTATATTTTTAAATCTATTGAGACAATTTGTGACCGTACATATTGTTTATCCTGGAGAATGTTCCATGTGCACTTGAGAATAAAGTGTCTGCTGTTGATCCATAGTGTTGTTCAAGTCCTTCATTTCTTTACTTATCTTCTGCCTGGTTGTTCTATCCATTATTGAGAGCAGAGCATTAAAGTATCCAACTATTATTGTAGAATTGAGCATTTTTCCCTTTCATCCTGTCCTTTTTAATTCATATATTTTGATGGTCTGTTAGTAGATGCATAACTATTTATCATTCTCATATCTTCTTGATGCCTTGTGCTTTTTGTTAATATATAATGTCTTTTTGTCTCTTATAATCTCTCCTGATTTAAAGTCTATTTTGTCTCCTATCCATATGGTTACTCCTGCTGTCTTTCAGAATTTCTTTTCTATTTGCATGGAATCCAATTTTCCATCCCTTTACTTTCAACCTATTTGTGTCTTTGGATCACAAGTGAGTTTCTTGCAGACAGCATATAGTTGGATCATGTTTTTCTTATCCATTCTGCCAATCTCTGTTTTTTATCGGTTAATTGAATGCATTTACATTAAAAATATTACTGGTAAGGAGAAATTTACTTCTGTCAATTTGCTATTCAATTTTTATATGATTTGTAGCTTGTTGGTTCCTCATTTTCTGTACTATTATCTCCTTTTATATATAGTTTATTTTTTGTGGTGATAACTTTTAATCCTTTTCTCATTTGTTTTTTGTGTACATTCTGTAGTGATATTCTTTGTGTTTGTTACAAAGATTACATTTGGCATCCTAAAATTATAATAACTTGAATTTATACCAGCTTAAATTTTATAAGATGCAAAAATTCTGCTCCTATACAACTCTTTTCCTGCCTGCTTTCGGTTATCAATGTTATAAACATATTGTTTATTTTTTGTATGTTCAAAATATACACTAATAATTGCATTTTTATGCATTAGTCTCTTAAATTGTGTAGAAAAAAAAAGCATAATTGCAAACCAAAGTTACAATAATTCTAGCTTTTAGACTAATTGGTTTTTTTTTAATCTACTGTCTCTTAAGTCATATGGATAACCAGATGTGAGGTTAAAAACCAAAATTATAATATTACTAGATTTTATAATTGCCCAGGTATTTACCTTTACAAAGATCTTTATTTCTTCATTTGCCTTCAAGTTACTATCTAGTGTCCTTTCCTTTCAACCAGAAGGATTCCTTTTAGCATTCCTTTGCAGGGTAGGTTAGTGGAAGTAAACTCCCTCTGATTTCATTTATCTAGGACTATCTTAATTTCTCCCTCACGTTGAAGGACTGTTTTGCCACATAAACAGTTTTGCCACATAAAGAATTCTTGGTTGGCCAGGCATGGTGGCACATGCCTATAATTCTAGCACTCTGGGAGGCTGATGTGAGAGGATCATTTGAGCTCAGGAGTTCAATACCAGCCTGAGCAAGAGTGAGACCCTGTCTCTACTAAAAAAATAGAAATAAATTAGTTGGACAATTAAAAATATACATAGATAAAATTAGCCGGGCATGGTGGTGCATGACTATAGTCCCAGCTACTCAGAAGTCTGAGTCAGAAGGATTGCTTGAGACCAGGAGTTTGAGGTTGCTGTGAGCTAGGCTGATGCCATAGCACTCTTGGTCTGTCTGTCTTTCTTTCTTTTTCTTTCTTTCTTTCTTTCTTTCTTTCTTTCTTTCTTTCTTTCTTTCTTTCTCTCTTTCTTTCTTTCTTTTTCTTTCTTTCTATTTCAGCATTTTAAATATATCATCCCACTGGCTTCTGGCCTCCAAAGTTTCTGATGAGAAATATACTGCTCATCTTGTTTAGATCCCTTGTATGTGAAAAGCCACTTCTCCTTTGCTCCTTTTAAGATTCTTTGTCATTGTCTTTCAATAGTTTGGTTATAATATGTCTTAGTGTGAAACTCTTTGAGTTGATCTTACTGAGAGTTCATTAAGCTTTTTGAATCCTTATAGTCAAGTCTTTCATCAGATTGGGGAATTTTTCTGCCATTATTTCTTCAAATAATTTCTTTATCACTTTCTCTTTCTCTTCTACTTCTGGAACTCCCACAAGTCATATGTAGAGATGCTTGATGATGCCCCATAGGTCTGTTAGGCTGTGTTCATTTTTATTCAATCTTTTTTCTTTGTGTTCTTCAGCCTCAATAATTTCAATTGTCCTGTCTTCCAGTTCTCCAATTTTTTCATCTGTCTGCTCAAATTTGTTTATGTGACCCTCTAGTGAATTTTTATTCTAGTTATTATAATTTTCAGCTCCAGAATTTCTCTTTGCTTTCTTTTTATGTTCTTGACCCCTTTATTGATATTTCCATGTTGTGCATACATCATTTTATTGGCTTTCTCCATATCTTTCTTTGGTTCCTTGTGTGTCTTTAAGATAGTGGTTTTAAGGTCTTTATTTAGTAGGCCAACAATTTGGTCTTTCTCAGGGACAATTTTTGTTGATTTATTTTTTCCCTTTGAATAGACCATATGTAGCTGGTTCTTTGTATGCCTTGTGATTTGTTGTTTTTGGTGATGATGATGATGATGATGATGATGACAATGTTGATGAAAACTGAATATTTAGATTTAATGATGTGTTAACTTTGGAAATAAGATTGTCTTTCTTCTTCAGGGTTTTCTGTTGGGGGTGGTTGTTTTGTTTTATTTTGTTTTGTTTTTAATTTTTGTAGGCTATCTTTGTGGTGAGGATCAGTCTAAAGCATAAGCTTAAGGTCTTCTTTGGTCTTTTCTGAACTCACATCTTTCCCTAGGTAAACACAGTAACTTCTAAATTGCCCTGTATATGTAGTTGCTTTTGAATGTCCTAGTTCTTAACTGTCTAGCTCCCAAAAAGGGAAAATGAGAAAAATGAAGGAGAAAAAACATTTTTGCTTTTTAAATTCCCTAGAAGTTGGTTCCTTGTGGGATGAGACTTGTTGTTTTGCAATTATGGAGAGGGATTGCAACAATGGCTGTCTGCCTCTATATGTTCACTTGTGCAATCAGAAGCAGCAATAAACCACATAGAGGTCCCTAATACTTGGGAGAAGGGTTCTTATTGTTCACTCTAGCTCCTTCAAGGTTAATGCAAGCTGTTACTGGAATGTATGCACAGCTGCCTGTCATGAGGCTAAAGGATGGGGATGCATAGCCACTGCTGAACTAAGAACTAAATTTGACAGAAATTAACCACAATTTACAGTCTGAGCCTTTCCCTGGATGTTGCAAGCAATCTAATAGACTGCAGAGTACCAAAATAGTTACATCAGACAGATTCTTCCAGTGCAAATATTATCTATGTTGGGAGATAAATTCTTGGTGCTTCCTATTTTGCCATCTTCCCAGAATATTCTTTATGTTTTGATTTTGACAAAGCAGATTTTTTTCTTCCAGCTACTTTGTAGATTTGTATAAACATGTAATGAACCTTAAAATTCTTCTAATGAAGCAAGATACATATTTTCAAACTTCTTTTGTATGAAAAGCATTGTGTTAACAATCTGTGGTGGAAATTTTTGATACACAAGTTGAGGGCTTTTCCCTAAGAGCTTAAAATTTCCCTGTTACAAGAGTACTCATTATACATAGATTACAAAAGATTATTCTCTCAAAACAAAGCATTAGTAGAACTGAAATAATATAACAAAAATGAAATACCTATGTATTAAAAGGTTATGAATAGGTGAATATACCATCATTTGGATTCAATCATATAAAGCTTTGTAAAATTAAGTTATTAGTTGAATTTTGAGAAGAAGAGGTAGTGCAAAGATTGGGAGAAAGAGCTTCACACAAGGTCCATCTGGCAGAGGAAAGGAATATGAAGAGGTCAATAAATAGTGTGTGATGAGTTTGATAAACATACTGTCTATTAATGCATCCATTCTTACCATCAGAAGCTAATTAATCTCATTTTCTTAGTTTTTACTTTTAATGTGAAATATACTTAAACCTGTGTTACTGCTCTTGTGTGCCTGAGTGTTCATTCAGGTCTCGTTTTCTGCTTTTTAACCAAATAAAAAACAAGAGAGCTCTTGCTGCCTGACTCTGAAAGCTTTTTGAGATCCAGAGTAGTATCCAATACACAATGAAGATAGAACAGTCCTGTTGTCTCTGCTTCCCCACATGACAAGCAATGCTTTGATTTTATAGTTCTTCAGTCTGTTTCATAGTTTGATTTTTTAGCTCTCTTATAGTTTAAGGAATAGAGTTTGAATTTTTTTAATTTTTATTTTTAATCATATAATTTTTGTTTTTAATTATAAATTAATTATAATTTAAGTATAAATTGACAAGTTATTTAGAGTATACAAAGTGATGTTATAATTTATCACACAATGTGGAATGATTAAATCCAGCTAAATAGCACCTCAAATACTATTTTTTGTAGTGAGAATATTTGAAATTTTGTTTGTTAGTGATTTATAAATGTCATTATTATTATTGACTAGAGTTTGAATTTTTGTTTATCTTCTATGTTGCTCTTGAATGTCTTACCAATTATATTTTTTGAAAGTTTCAAATTATTCTGTAAAAGTAGAGGTAATTAGGTTCTGAAGAAATCAGCGGAAAAAATAAAATTCTTACAATTTTAAGTCTGAAAAAGAACATTTAAAAAAATTAATATAAAGAAAAATGTACACTTACTTTACATAGTATTCTTTGGGTGTTTGCATTGTATTTTGATGGTATGTGATTCCTTACAGTTAGAAAAATGAATTTAATTCTTTATACTTACTTTACTATATGCTTTGTATTCTCCCACAATATACCTTTGTTTTCTACCAAAGTTGTTTGAGGTTTCCTCTTCCCCTAAGTAAGTTACACCAGTGTAGCTGGCATAGCTCTATTTCTTATGATGATGATACTAAGGATCTTGCATAATTACTATTTATGTTTCAGAGTTCCCACTAACTTTACCTTGCTTTTCTTATTCACATATCAGACAAAATCGTGGTTTTTTTCCCCTCACATCTCAAACCCAGAATTATGACAATGATTGGAGTGATATTGTCCTGAGGGGATTGAAGGGCTAGTATCCTCTCAACTAAAAGCCTTGGCTCCTATAAATGACATGAAAGAGCAATTTTAACTCATTTGTTAGAGTCTTGTTTGTGATACTGTTGAATGGCATTTGTCCCCAGCAACAATCTCAAAGTTTTTTATAAAACTGACCCAAGTAGAAAATATAAATACATAAAGGCACTATAAATATAAATGGAAGCCTGTTTATTCAAATAATAGAAGTTGACAACACAAACATAGATAGCATTTAATCAATGGATATGCTGATTCATATTTACTAAGTAGCTGGATTTAGTCTGAATTTGGTCTTTCCATTTGGTTTCTATGCATAAAGCAACCATCTGACCTCTGTGGTCAAACTTTTCCTTATCACAGTAAATCCAGGCTTATTAAGTGCCCACCCAGTGAAGCACTAGGCATACTAGCTTCTTCTTGCAATAAGGTCATAATCTTTGAAATAAGATCATTTTGTTTTGCTTTTAACTAAACACTATTTTTCTGGTCCTGAAGCTTTTTCAAAGGATCCAACTCCACCCAGGCACTGTTCTAACGCTGGTACAGAGTCCTGGATAAACAGACACAACCTCTGCCCTCATGAAGTCTACAGTCGCCAAGAAAGCAACCTCTGAACATACGTAGGAAAAATGTTATATAATAAAATATATGCGATATTTGATAAAAAAATTTCTAAATTAATCTGAATTATCTATATTTCCCTACTCACCCTAATATTCTTCTGTCTTTTCTTCTCTATTTCTCTCACTTCCAAATTTGTCTCAAGACCTTATCTTTCAGTCTCTTCCATTTGATTGAACCCTTGTTTGGCTTCATGAGCTTGACTTAATCAAAGGGTTCTCCCTCAAGCTCTCCTTGTCTGTTTCACTCTAACCAGCACCCTTTCCACCATCCAGCATGATAGCTCAGACCACAGGTTCCTCGCCGAAAGGTACAGAAGTGGATAATGCCAGTGACAGAGCTTTGGAATGGACATGTGCAATTATGGGAAAGGAAGAGAAGTGCGAAGAAGTGAAACACAACCAACATGTAGTCAAACAGGAACAAATATTTTTCCTGCTCAAAACTGTCATGAACAAATTAATGAAAGAGGAAAGCATAAAGTATGCTTGAGATTGAATAAGATTCTCAAAAAATGAGATTTTGATTGAGTAAGCCCTCTCGTAAATGATTAGAGTGAGTTAAGCTGCAAATGAAAAGTGTAAAGAATGGAGTCATTTATATGGCATATTTTTACCCTGCCTGATAGAAAATTCCAAGTGCGTGTACATATATATGCATGAAAATGAAGACAGAAAAAAATTCACGAAAACTTTGAAAAAATTTCCAAAGCCACCAAAATGTCCTGCAAATCCTCATACTATTTGATTAACTAATGCCACTTCCATCTTCAACGCAATGTAAAACTGGAAAAATCAAATAGACTGTGATTTGCTAAAAAAAAAAAAAAAAAAAGGCATTGGCTTCATTTCTATATCACATTTATTTTAATAGTTTACTGAAGAAATTGACTTTAAATATAAGCAACAAGGAGAATAAATTTTTAAAAGTAAATCAACAGTGAGAATCAGAAATAGCAACACATTTTACATTTGGTATAACATTCTCAAGTATTATATTACAAGCATACTAACTTTTTCTGGCTGCAAGTTTCATTTCCTCTTTATGATCATAGTACTTTGACTATCACTGCCCTTGTCAGATGTTCTTTAAGGTTCACAGGAAGATTCTTTAATTTTATTTATTTATTTTTAAAATGTCCAATATAGAGAATAAGAAGAACAATTCTTTCCATTAGTTTTTATTATATTAATATGTTATGGAAGGAAGAGTTTACCAATACGTGCTGTAAGTATTCTCCAATATAGTGAGACGTAGAAGTTACATGTATCACATAATAATAGATCTGCCTTGTCTTTGTGCACAAAATTTCAAACTATTATATTTTTCAATCACTCTGACTAAATGAAGCTCTTTGAAAGTATTACCTCCCATGAAGTGATAAGGATTCAGATTCTTATTGTGCATAATGTGAATGAGAGGAGAGATTCAAGTTTATCAGACAGTAATAAAGAAAGGCTGACATTTTGGATCAAGATGGCAAATTAGCTAACACCTGCCTTCACTGCTCTTCACACCAAGCCTGGAGAAATTATGAAAAAAACACAGGATGTCCGAATGGATAAATACTAGAACAATACTTAAAGGAATACTTGGAAGACTGTGTGAATATATGGAAAAAATGGTGGCTGGGAGAATAGCTAGGGACTAACATACCCAAACAGGGCAGGAGCACAGCTGGGCTAGGAAACCTGTAGCAGTTTAGAGCTACACCCTCAGCCTTCTGACAGAGCATCTTTAGCAATAACTGATTGGAGACCCTTTGATGGTATGTGAAAATACTGGTTGCTGTTGCTAGTCAGGTAAACACTCAGAATAGAGTTATACAAATAAGAACATGGGTGCTTGTCATGTCCCTAGTGTGAGGAGGGTAGTGTCACCTGGAGGCAAGAAGACAATGCCAGAGTCAGGCTAAGAAAAGAATAGGTGCACATAGAACAGCTAGTGTGTATCTACACATCTTTTCTTGGATCAGGAAGTTGAAACTAAGGATGAGTTCTATCCTCACAAGAATAGGGACATAGAAGTAAGGTGCCCTGGGTACAAAAAGATGCCATGAAAAAATAAGGTGGTTGAACCCACACTACAGTACTTAGTTCAGACATCTGACTTGTTCTTCCACCCCCAATTTTACCAATGGGAGGACAAGTATAGGTAGCCAACAGTCTCAAAACAAACCTCAGCTTGGGGCAACACAAACATATAGTATTGATGAAACTTAAACATTGAGAAGGAAAGGCAAAAATAGACTTAATGTATAGCAGAAGAAACAAATACAATGTGGCATTTGGAGGATAGATTTAAAACAAGCATTATTCATATTTCAAAAATATAAAAGAGACATCTGCAAACATTAAGAACAATCTGTTATGAATAAGAAACAGTTGAGAGATATTAGACATGAAAAATAACATTTTCAAAAATGGACAACAATTGGCTACTTCTCTAGCATACATTATCCATAGTTCCTAATGGCCCATGATTTCTACTGGGACATGTGTGGTTCTCAAAGAGCATATGGCCTTGGATAACTAATGAATATGTGTTATTTCCCAGGCCACATTGAGTGATTTGTGTGTTGGAATGTAACCTAAAGTGGTCAAATCAAAGAGACTGCCAGATTCCTGCAGTGACTCATGAGACATACATACTTCTGTGATTGCTATGGATGATGTGGTGTGGAGCTTAAAAATATTTTTTTTTTACCTGCTTTGAGTTCTGGCTAAAATAAACAAATGAAAATATTTTTCTGCCACGAAGGAAGGCAGCCCAAACAAGAAGTCTATACATGAAGATCAAAGCTGAGCCCTGTTCATACTACAGTATGAACACATTTTGGTTGAATGTGCCATTAAGTTCGCTTTCATCTTTTAGATCAAATTGAGTTTTCTTATGCTACAAAGCAAAAATGCTCCAACTGATAATAATGAGTTTAATTATAGAATAGATGGGTTCAAAGAACAAATTAACAAGCTAAGAACAGAATTAAGGAAGTCTCCCCAAAAACCTTCATAAAGAAATAAGGGATAAAATATATAAAAGATAAACTGAGAGTGTAAAAGCAAAAGTGTCAAACTGTTTACAGAGAAGAGGAAATTAGAACAAAGAAATAATAATATATTTTTAATAAATATATATGTTTTTAAATTATACTAATTATTCGCGTTGATTTTGTATCCTGAGGCTTTGTTGAATTTATTTATCCATTCCAGGGGTCTCTTAGTTAAATCCTTAGGGTTTTCTAGATATAATATAATATCATCAGCAAAGAGAGAAAGTTTGATTTCTTCTGCCCCCATTTGAATACCCTTGATTCCTTGCTCTTGCCTGATTGCTCTGTCAAGGACTTCCAGCACTATGTTGAATTGAAGTGGAGATAGTGAGCAAACTTGTCTGGTTCCAGTTCTAAGCAGAAATGCTTTCAATTTTTCTCCATTCAGTATAATGTTCCCTGTGGGTTTATCCTATATGAATTTAATAACTTTGAGATAAGATCCATCTATGCCTATTTTGTTGAGATTTTTTATCATAAAAGTGTGCTGGATTTTGTCAATGCTTTTTCTGTGTCTATTGAGAGGATCAGATGGACTTTGTTCTTGCTTTTATTTATATGGTGAATTACATTTACAGATTTGCATATGTTGAACCATTCTTACAGTTCTAGGATGAAGCCCACCTGGTCATGATGACTTATTTTTCTGATGTGAGGTTAAATTCAGTTTGCTAATATTTTCTTGAGAATTTTTGCATCTATATTCATAAGGGATATTCGTCTGTAGTTTTCTTTTTTGTTGTGTCCTTTCCTGGCTTTGGTATCAAGGTGACATTGGCTTTGTAGAATAAGTTGGGAATGATTCCATGCTTCTCCATGTTGTGGAATAATTTCTACAGTATAGGTACCAGTTCTTCTTTGTAGGTTTAGTAGAATTCAGGTGTGAACCCATCTGGTCCGGAACATTTTTTAATTGGAGAATTTTTATTGAGGCTTCAATTTCAGGGTTTGATATTGGCCTGTTCAGGATTTCTATTTCTTCCTGATTGAGCCTAGGTTGTGTTTAACAGTCAATCAAAAAATCAAATCAAAGACATAACACCTTTCACAATAACATCAAAGAAAATTAAATGTTTAGGAATACATTTAGCTAAGGAGGTGAGAGACCTATATAGGGAGGACTACAAAACACTGAGAAAAGAAATTGTAAATGATGTAAATACATGGAAAACCATATCATGTTCATGGATTGGCAGAATAAATATTGTTAAAATGTCTATACTACCTAAAGTGATCTACAGAATCAATGCAATCTCTATCAAAATACCAACATCATTTTCACAGATCTAAAAAAAATAATTCTATGTTTTTTATGGAGCCAGAGAAGACCCCATATAGCCAAAGCAATCTTAAGCAAAAAAGAACAAATTGGGAGCCATTAATCTAACAAACTTCAAGTTATACTACAGGCTATAGCAACCAAAACAGCATTATATTGACACAAGAACAGAGCTAGAAACCTTTGGAACAGGACTGAGAACTCAGATGTAAAACCATCTTTATATTGTCATCTAATCTTTGACAGAGCAGACAAAAATATACTATGGGGAAAAGAATTCCTATTCAATAAATGGTGCTGGGAAAATTGGACAGCCACATGCAGAAGAGTAAAACACGGCCTACACCTCTCACCTCTAACAAAAATCAACTCACAATGGATAACAGACTTAAACCTAAGACATGTAACCCTAAGAACTCTAGAAAAAAATGTAGGGAAAACTCTTATAGACATTGGCCTAGGCAAAGAATTTATGAAGACCCCAAAGCAATCATCACAGCAACGAAATTAAATAAATGGGACATGATCAAATTTTTAAAAAGCTTATACACAGCCAAGGAAACTATCATTAGAGCGAATAGACAACCTACAGAATGGGAGAAAATATTTGCATGCTACACATCTGATAAAAGTCTGATAACTAGAATCTATATAGAACTTAAGAAAATCAACAAGAAAAAAAAAATCAAACAACCCCATTAAAAAGCGGACAAACAAAATGAACAGAAATTTTGCAAAAGAAGACAGAATAATGGCCAACAAACATATAAAAAAGTGCTCAACATCTCTAATCATCAGGGAAGTGCAAATAAAAACCACAATGAGATATCACTTATCTCCAGTGAGAATGGCTTTTATCAAAAAGCTCCAAAACAACAAATGCTGGCATGAATGCTGAGAGATAGGAACACTCTTTCACTGCTGGTGGGACTGCAAATTAGTTCAACTTCTATGGAAAGTAAAATGGAAATATCTCAAAGAATTAAAAATAGAAATACCATTTGATACAGCAATCCTACTGCTAGGCATCTATCCAAAGGGGAAAAAAGTCATTTCATAATAAAAACAGCTGCACTTGAATGTTTATGGCAGCACAATTCACAATTGCAAAGATGTGGAAGCAATCCAAGTGAATTTATAAAATGTGGTATATGTATACCATGGAGTACTAGTCAACCATTAAAGACGATGGTTCTCTAGCACCTCTTGTATTATCCTAGTGGATACTAATGGAACTAGAGCCCATTCTTTGAAGTGAAGTATCACAAGAATGGAAAAACAAGAACCACATGCACTCACCATCAAATTGGTGCTAATTAATCAGCACATAGATGCTCATGGAAGTAATATTCATTGGGTGCTGGGCAGACAGGAGTGGGGTGGAGGGTATGGGTAAATTCCTAACTAATGGTGCAGAGCACACTGTCTTGGGAATAGACACACTTGTAGCTCTGGCCTGGGTGACATAAAGACAATATATGTAACCAAAATGTTTGTACCACCATAATATTCTGAAATTTTAAAAAAGAAAACAAGTTAATTAATGAGGTAAATAAAAGATACTCAATTTCAATTAACAGGATTTATAGGGCACCAAACTTTTTAAGAGAAATTATAAATTCCCCCTGTAAAGTCTTACAAGGCCCCAGAAAGTGTACTATGCAGAGACTTTCTATAACAAAACTTTAGGGGGAGTTACAGTTATATTTATTTTCTCTGACAAAATTATGGGTGGGGAGGAGTTACAGTTATATCAAATGATTCCATGAAAAAACAAGAAAAATGAGAGTAAAAGGTTGGCAAATAAATTACCATTTTTATTTGAACCAGAGATGACATTTTGTGATGCACCATTGTTTCACATGCTACCAAGAAAAAAAATTAAGCTATGACAGATTGATACTTTTCTCCCAGATTAATATCCAGATGAATCCTAATTTAAGAGACACAAATGCTGTTTTTTTCTTTTTTGAAATGCATCTTAGAACCCATGAAGTACAATTGTAAGGTATATTTTTTACCTGAGTAAAATAAAACCTCACCAGGAATGTTTGTAACAATCTGACATGAAAACTTTAGGCAGAGTCAACGTGATAATTTAGGGAAGCTAAAGATGAGTAAGTGGCAAAGCATAATAAAACTATTGCTTTTCCCCCAAGGAGAGTACATAGTATTAATAATCTTTAACAATTGGGAGAAATGTGTATATATATAGGCCTTAATAAATTAGGTGTAACTATAAAAAATTAAAATGTATTACTTCCAAATCAGTGATGGAAAAATAAAAATAAATAAATCTATCTAACAATAGTTAGAAAAAGAAATTTTAAAAAGCAAAGAGAAAGCATGATAATTATAAAATATGAAAGAAAATAGTAGATATAAGTTTACTTTTATCTAGTTTTATGATATAAATATATAAATGGATTAGCTCATTGAAAGACAGACACATTCATAAGTTTTAATAAAATAGAACTAATATATTTTAAAAGATGGAGAAAACTATCACAGCAAGATTGAAAGCAAAAAGGTAGGAAAAATATAGCCAACAAATGTTAAAAAAATGCAAGCTGGTCATTTTAGTATGACAAAACAGTAAGTATTCAAATAAAAATAAAAATGTGACAGAAAAACAATTTGTACTGATTAAAGGAAAATCTATATCAAGTAGATATAATCATCATAATCATATATCACATAATTATATAGCCCTGATCTATGAAATATATCAAACAACAAAATAATAGGGAAAATATATAAGCTACAAATGGAACTTTTACTCATACAACCACACACACACACACACACACACACACACACACACACATACACACACACATCCCAAATACACCATTCTCATAGGTTATAGAGGATTTGACTAGCAGCCTTAGCAAGCGTAACCTAACAGATATGTTTTACAATCTTTGTACCATTCATTAGGACTCTATATTTCTCTTAAAAGCATATAGAAGAGTGAAATATTCCATGCAGGAATTATCCATACATTAAAATACATAAATTTAATGTGAAAACTATTTTCTCTGACCACAATGCAATAAATTTGAAATTCAGTATCAAATGGATAGCTAAAAACATTCTCAAGTTCAGAAAATTTAAAATAACATTTCCATTTAACCAATGAGTTAAAGGTGAAATCTTGAGAGTACTAAGTACTTTGTATTGAATAGCAGTTAAATTTTAAAATATCAAAATATTTACAGTAACTCTAAACATGTTTACCAAAATAAAATAAAAAATGAATGAGCTTAAGTATTTGCCTTAAGGAATTAAATAAACCATAAACATAAATTTAAAGAAGCTAGAAAAGGAATCAAGAAAGATGCAACAAATTCACAAATCAGAGAACAAGACAATAAGAATGATAATAACATCTAATAAGATCAATCTTTGAAAACACAGATCATTAAAAAACAACAAGTTAACAATAACAACACAGAGAGAAGTTACTCTAAAGCAAGAGCCAGAGAGAGTGAGAGAAAAAGAGAGAGAGGGAGAAGAAGAGAATTAACTAACTACAAATACAGAAGCAATTAAAAATAATAAAAGAACATTTGGGAAAAGAGTAAGCCACAAACCAAAAATCTATTTAACATGGATAAATATGGAGAATTAAAAGAACACTAACTGCCAAAATTGGCATAGGAAGAGAAAGAGAATGGATTTTGTAAAATAGAGCAATAACCATAAAAACATGAAACAACCAACAACTCTCCACCCACTAAAATTCCCAGGTCTAAGTGGATTAAAGCTGGATTTTCCCAAACTTCAAAGGACAAAGTTACACTCACAAATGCATTGTTTCCAAAACTAGAAAAAGAGGAAAAATTTCCCTGCTTTTTAAGTGAAATTAATATAACACTGACACTTGAATGAGATAATAAAATTCAGAGATAAAAAAGTGACTCATTTTTTTCTTTTGAGCATTGATGTAAAAATCTTAAATAATATATTAGCTGATGCAACCTATGAGTATATTAAAGAAAATATATTGTCATATTCATGTAGGTTTTCTCAGGAATGCAAAATCAAATAAATAATTACATGCCTATCATTTTTATCTTATGAAGTTAACAGGTTAAAGTAGAAAAACACAAAATCACAACACAGAGATCAAAAACCATTTGGTAAGTTTCCTTATATATTTCCAAGTTTAAAATGCCTACAAATAAATAGGAATAGAAGGGAATCTCCTTAATCTTATAAATGCAATTTATAAAAATCTTACAGCCAACATATTTAATACTGAAACTGAAGAAACATTTCATTTATAGTAAGTAATAACAAAGATGCCTGTAACGGGAGAGAATGTAATTATAAAAATTGAAAGAAAAGAATTGAAATGACTGTATGTGCAGATGATATGATCACTTAGGAGAAAATGAAACTGACAAGACAGTCAAGCTAAGAAAAAAGCAACAAAATAACATATTGAATTATGAACTATTTCTCAATAACCATGATGAAAAACTTAAACTTGTATAGAAAACACATACAACACAACCAATAAAATAAACAATATACTATTTAGGAATTAACATAACCAAAAGAAAAAAGAGAACAAGACCTTTATGAAGAAAAATTTTGAATCTATTAACATAAGTGAAACCTGGATAACTAGAGAGATTATACTATGTGTATAGATGAGAGAAGGCTTAATGCCAAAAAAAGTCAGTTCTATCCCAACTGAATCTCTAAAATCAATGCCCTTTGAATAAAATTCCTAGTAAGTACTAATATATTGTGAATTTTAAAAAGTTAATTATGAAATATATATAGAATAATTGAACATACAAAAATAAAGATGTAATCTCTTTAGATTGACACTACCAAATAATCAGACATATTTTTAGGCCATGATAACTTAAACAATACATTTTTGGCACAGAAATTTTAAAAAAGACAAAAGTAACCAACCTAAAGAAGATATTTCTATGCATGCAAACTTTCATTATAATAAATGTTGCATCAAAAATTAGAGAGATGATGACAGCTGCTTTTGTGTTCCAAGCTGTAGGTAACAGAAAGCTATTTTATTTTTACTTCAACATAAACTAAATGTGAAATGGGAGACATAAACCCATCTAGATCAATAATAACATTAATAATAAATGGATTAAACAACCTAACCAACAGGCAGATATTAGCATAATGGATTTAATAAAAACAAAGCATGATCCAGCTATATATTCTCTTCGGGGGTCATATCAGAAAGTAAAATCTAAAGTAAATATATATTAAGAATGTATATCATGGAAACAAAAAGTATTAAGGTCATAAAATATGAAATGTCCGATTTCAAGTCTAATGTTCAGTTTATTATATCTCTAAAAAGATGCAGTAAAATTAATCAAAGTATGCACCTAAACTATCAACACAGTTTTGCCATATTAGCAATAGCTTGTTTATGGCAGCAATGAAGAAGCTTGGAGAGAGAGTGGCGATGAAACCGTGAAAGGCATTTCCACAGCTTGTTTAGAATTGAATATTTTTCTTTGCAAGAAGTGGTGCAAAGCCTGGAAGAAGTGGGAGTCAGTTGGTGCAAAGTCTGGTGAATACGGTGGATGTCAGAGAGTTCCCAAGTCCAGCCTCTGTAGTTTGAGCAGTGTTGTTTGCATGACATGTGGTTGAGCATTGTCTTGCAAGAGGATTGGCCTGTCTCTATTGAATAATCTTGGCTGCTTAATCACAAGCATCCTCATCATTTCCTCTAGCTGGTTGCAGCTGACATCTACTGTAATCGACTGACCAGGTTTCATGAAGTTGTAGTGAATACTACCAGTGCTGGACCTCACCAAACAGATACCATTAGCTTTTTTTTGATGAATATTCAATTTGGACTGTGTTTCAGCACTTCATCTTTATCCAACCATTTTGCCGAATGCTTGCAATTGTCAAAAAGAATCCATTTTTCATCACACGTAACAACACGGTGTAAAAATGATTCACTTTGTGTCGTGACAGCAAAGAAAGGCAGGCTTTGAGATGATTCCTTTTCTGACACTTGTTTAATTCATGCGGTACCCATCTATCCAGTTTCTTTACCTTGCCTGTTTGTTTCAAGACATTACTGGAATAGTAACATCAAACCTTGCTGCTAATTCACACATAGGTTGAGATTGATTCACTTCCACTATAGCTTTCAGCTCATCATTATCCGTCTTGGTCTCAGGTCACCCACGTGGCTCATTTTCAAGATTAAAATCATCAGAATGGAACTTCTCAAACCATTGAAGTACGATGTGTTCATTAGCCACATCCTTCCCAAACACTTCATTGATATTTTGAGCTGTCTGTGCTGCATTGGTTCCATGACAGAACTCATATTCAAAAATAACATGAATTTTTGACTTATCCATGGTTTCACAAAAATTGTTCTAAAAAAAACTTTGAAAGATAGTCATAAACAAAACTGTGCATTTAAAACAATGAGGATGTACTCTCACAATAAAAGTAAAACAAGAAGTGTCAAAGTGAAATGTCAGAGATATCAACTGTCAAACTTAGAATATACGGAAATCAGACATTTCATACTTAGTAACCCAAAACTGGAGTGTCTGTATTAATTTCAGACAAAATAGACTTTAAAACAAAACCATGTTACCAGAGATAACCAGTGCTTTCAAGGTCTTGACCATAAAATCTTTGCCTAGACCAATGTCTTGAAGCATTTCCATTATGTTTTTTTCTAGGAGTTTTATAGTTTAGGGTCTTACATTTTAGCTTTTAATCCATCTTGGGTTGATTTTTGTGTATGGTGAGAGCTAAGGGTCCAGTTTCATACTCTTCTGTATGTGGCTATACCATTTTCTCACCACCATTTACTGAAAAGGGTGTCCTTTCACCAATGCATACTCTTGGCACCCTCCTCAAAAATCACTTGGTTGTAAATACATGGATTTATTTCTGGGCCCTCTATTCTGTTATATTGTTCTGTCTGTATTTATACCAATATAATGCTGTTTAGGTTAGTATAGCTTTGTAATATATTTTAAAGTCAGGTAGTGTAAAGCCTCCAGCTTTGTTCTTTTTGCTCAGGATTGCTTTGGCTGTTCAGGCTCTTTTTTGGTTCCATATGAATTGCTTTTTCTATTTTTATGACAAATAGCATTTTGAATTGCTTTTAGAATTGCTTTTAGAATTTCTTTTTCTATTTTTATGACAAATAGCATTTTGATAGGGATTGCATTGAATCTGTAGATTGCTTTGGGTAGTATGGTCATTTTAATGATATTAATCTTCTGACCCATGAGCATGGGATGTCTTTTCATTTATTTGTGTCCTCTTCAATTTATTTCATCAAGTTTTTCTAGTTTCCTTGTAGAGATATTTCATGTTCTTGGTTAAATTTTCTTAAGGAACATTATTTTTTGTAGTTATTTTAAATGGTATTGCCTTCTTGATTTTTTAATTTACTAATTCATGATTGGTGTGTAGAAACTCTACTGACTTTTGTATGTTGATTTTGTACACTGTAACTTTATTGAATTTATGTATCAAATCTATTTTGATGAAGTCTTTAGCTGTTTTTTGTTTTTTTGTTTTTTGTTTTTTTTTTAGTTTTTTCTAAATACAAGATTATATCACCTGAAAAGAGGGGCAATTTGACTTTCTCTTTTCCATTTTGGATACCCTTTATTTCTTTCTCTTACCTGCTTGATCTGTTAGGACTTCCAATACTATATTTAATAGGAGTAGTGAAAGTGTTTTGTTCCAGTTCTTAAAGGAAAGGCTTTCAGCTTTTCTCAGTCAGTATTTTTTTTTTTTGCATTCATAACAGGTTTTATTCATTCCAAAGGGAATGGCCAAGTACATTTCAGTAACTACTGATGATAATATAATTTTATTTTTTTATTTTTTTTTATTTTGGCATATTATGGGGGTACAGATTTTAAGGTTTCAATAAATGCCCATTTCCCCCCTCCCCCCAAAAGTCTGAGTCTCCATCATGACCATCCCCCAGATGGTGCACATCTCACTCATTATGTATGTATATACCCACCCCCCTCCCCCCTCCCCCCTCCCACCTGCCCAATACCCTATTACTGTAGTACCTATGTGTCCACTTAGGTGCTACTCAGTTAATACCAGTTTGCTGGAGAATATATCTGGTGCTTGTTTTTCCATTCTTGGGATACTTCACTTAGTAGTATGGGTTCCAGCTCTAACCAGGAAAATATAAGATGTGCTATATCACCATTGTTTCTTAGAGCTGAATAGTACTCCATGGTATACATATACCACATTTTATTAATCCATTCTTGGATTGATGGGCACTTGGGCTGTTTCCACAGCCTTGCAATTATGAATTGTGCTGCTATAAACATTCGAGTGCAGGTGTCTTTTTTGTAGAGTGTCACTGGATCATTTGGGTAGATGCCCAGCAATGGGATTGCTGGATCGAATGGTAGATTCAGTTGTATCGCTTTAAGGTATCTCCATATTGCTTTCCACAGAGGTTGAACTAGTTTGCAGTCCCACCAGCAGTGTAGGAGTGTTCCTCTCTCTCCGCAACCACGCCAGCATTTATTGTTTGGAGATTTTTTGATAAAGGCCATTCTCACTGGGGTTAAGTGATATCTCATTGTGGTTTTGATTTGCATTTCCCTGATGATTAGAGATGTTGAGCATTTCTTCATATGTTTGTTGGCCATTCTTCTGTCTTCTTTAGAAAAATTTCTGTTCAAGTCCTTTGTCCACTTTTTAATGGGGTTATTTGATTTTTTCTTCCTAATTTTCGTGAGTTCTAAGTATATTCTAGTTATCAGTCCCTTATCGGATGCATAGGATGCAAAAATTTTCTCCCATTCTGTAGGTTGTCTGTTTACTTTCATGACTATTTCTTTGGCTGTGCAGAAGCTTTGTAGCTTGATCATGTCCCATTTATTTATTTTTGTTGCTGCTGTGATTGCCTTTGGGGACTTCTTCATAAACTCTTTGCCCAGGCCGATGTCTAGGAGAGTGTTTCCAACTTTTTCCTCTAGAGTTCTAATAGTTTCATATCTTAGGTTTAAGTCTGTTATCCAGCGTGAGTTGGTTTTTGTGAGAGGTGAAAGGTGTGGGTCCTGTTTTAGCCTTCTACAGGTGGCTATCCAGTTTTCCCAGCACCATTTATTGAAGAGAGATTCTTTTCCCCAGCGTATGTTTTTGTCTGCTTTGTCAAAGATGAGATGGCTATATGAGGATGGTTTTATATCAGGATTCTCACATCTGTTCCACTGGTCAATATTCCTGTTTTTGTGCCAATTAGCTAAGGGTTTGTCATATATGATCTTTATTATGTGGAAGTATGTTCCTTTGATGCCTAGTTTGTTGAGAGTTTTTATCATGAAGGGATGTTGAATTTTATCAAATGCCATTCTGCATTTATTGAGATGATCAACATGATCGTATGGGTTTGTTTGGTTTGGTTTGGTTTGGTTTGGTTTGGTTTGTTTGTTTGTGTAGACAGAGTCTCACTCTGTTGCCTGGGCTAGAGTACCATGGCATCAGCATCAGCGTAGCTCACAGCAACCTCCAACTCCTGGCCTCAAGCAATCCTGTCTCAGCCTCCTGGGTAGCTGGGTCTACAAGTGAGCACCCACATGACCAGCTAATTTTTTTTCCTATTTTTAGTAGTTCCAAGCTTATTTTTCTATTTTAGTAGAGTCTGGGTCTCGCTCTTCCTCAGACTGTTCTCAAACTCCTGATCTCAAGCGATCCTCCTCAGCCACCCAGAATGAGAGTATTGTAGGTGTGAGCCACTGCTCCTAGCCAATCGGTATAGTTTTTTGTCATCCATTCTTTTGATGTGATGTACTTATTGATTTGCATATGTTGCATATGTGATGTGTTTATTTATTTGCATATGTTGAAGCATCCTTATATTTCTGAGATAAACCCCACTTAATCACAGTGCATTATCGTTTTGATGTGCTATTGGATTCAGTTTGCTAGTATTTTGTTGAAGATTTTGCATCTATGTTCCTTAGGGATATTACCCTGTTTTGTTTTTTTGTTGCAGCCTTGTCTGGTTTTGTTATCAGGATAATGCTCAGAGAATGACTTATGAATTCCCTCCTTTTCAATTTTTTGGAATAATTTGAGAAAAATTGGTGTTAGTTCTTCTGTGAAAGTTTAACAGAACTTCACAGTGAAGCCATCTGGTCCTGGACTTTTGCTGTTGTTGTTGAGACTTTTCATTACTGCTTTAATCCATTATTTGTTATTGGTCTGTTCAGGTTTTCTATTTCTTCCTGATTTAATCTTTGTAGGCTGTATGTGTCCAGGAATTTGAATCTATTTCTTCTAAGATTTGCAGTTTGTTGGTATACAGTTCTTCAGAATAGTATCTGATGATCTCTCGTATTTCTGTGATACTAGTCATTGCAATGTCTCCTTATTCATTTCTGATTTTGTTTATTTGGGTATTCTCTCTTTTTTCCTTGGTTAGCATGGCTAGCAGTTTATACATTTGTTTATCTTTTCAAAACAAACAACTTTTTTATTTTGTTGATCCTATGCATTTTTTTAGTCTCCATTTTCTTTAGTTCTGCTTTGACATTTATTATTCCTTTCCTTCTACTTAGATTGGATTTAGTTTGTTCTTGCTTTTCTAGTTCCTTGATGTACATCATTAGATTGTTTATTTTAAATATTTCCACTTTTTGTATGTGGGTGTTTATTGCTACAAACTTCCCTCTTAGCACTACTTTTTCTGTATACCACAGGGCTTGGTATGTTGTGTTTCAATTTTCATTTGTTTCAAGAAGTTGTTTGATGTCCTCCTTAATTTCTTCCTTGACCTAGTAGTCACACAGGAGCATGTTGTTTAATTTCCATGTATTTGTACAGTTTCCAAAGTTCTTCCTGTTATTAATTTCTAGTTTTCTTTCATTATGGTTTGATAACATACTTGATATGATTTTGATTTTTAAAACTTTGTCAAGACTTGTTTTGTGTCCTAACATATGATCTGTCCTGGAGAAAGTTCCATGTACTGGTGAAAAGAATGTGTTTTCTGTAGCTGTTTGATGAAATATTCTGCATATGTCTGTTAGATCCATTTGGTCTAAGGAGCAGTTAAAATCTGATGTTTCTTTGTTGATTTTCTCTCTCAATAATCTGTTTAATGGTGACAGTGGGGTTTTGAAGTCCTCAAGTACTACTGTATTGGTATCTTTCTCTCACTTTCTATCTAATAATATTTCCTTGATATATTTGGGTGCTCCTGTGCTGGGTGCATATATGTTTAGAAATGCTGTATCCTACTGCTGAACTTACCCCTATATCATTACATAATGACTTTGTCTCCTTGCACTATTTTTTTTACTTAAAATTTGTTTTATCTAATATAAATATGGCTATTTCTGCTTGCTTTTGGTTTCTATTTGCATGGAATATATTTTTCCATCTTTTTAAATCTGAATTTATATGTGTTTTACAGGTGAGAGGAGTTTCTTTTAGACGGTGTATAGGTGGGTCATTTTTTTCATGCATTCAGCCAGTCTATATCTTTTAATTGGAATGTTTAATGCAATTACATTCAAGATTATTATTGATATGTGAGGGCTTTCTTTTTCTTGCCATTTTATTTATTGATTTCTGATTGCTTTGTATACCATTTTTTATTTCTCTATTATCATTTTTTTTTTATTGGGGTTTGGTTGTTTTCTGTAGTGGTAGCATTTGAGTCCTTTCTCTGCCTCTGTGTGTGTGTGTGTGTGTGTTTGCTCTACCAGTAGGTTATACTTTCGTGTGTTTTCATGATTATAGATATCAACCTTACACTCCTACATATAGGACCTCCTTAAGCATTTCTTGAAGGGCTAATCTAGTTGTGATGAATTCCTCCAGCTTTTGCTTGTCTGGGAAACACTTTATTTCTTCTTCATTAACAAAGGATAACATTGCTGGTATAGTATCCTTGACAGACAATTTTTTGTTGTTCAGCACTTTAAATATATCATCCCATTTTCTCCTGGTCTATAAAGTTTCTGCTGAGATAGCCACCGCAATTCTGATGGGGGTTCTCCTATAAATGTATACTTTTCTCTTGATAGTTTTAGAATTCTTCTTTGCCTTTGAATATTGACAGTTTATCTATAATGTGCAGTGGAAAAGATCTTTTTTGAATCATATCTGTTTGGGGATACCCGAGCCTTCTGTATCTAGATGTCTAAATCTCTTGTTATACTTTAGAAGTTTTCAGCTATTATTTCATTACACAGGTTTTCTATCCCTTTCATTTACTCTCCGCCTTTTGGAACACCAAAAATTCAAATATTTGGTTGCTTTATGGGGTTCCATATATCACATAGGCTTTGTTCATTCTTTTTTCTTTTTTTAAAAATTTTTGTCTGACTAGATTATTTCAAAAGACCTCTATTCAAGTCCTCAAATTCTTTCTTCTGCTGGGACTAATCTATTGTTGATGCTTTTGAATATATTTCATTTAATGATTCTTTAGTTCCAGAATTTCTGTTTGGTACGATATGTATCTCTGGTAAATTTCTATTCATATCCTGAATTATTTTTCTGATTTCTCTGTATTGTTTTTCTGTATTCTCTTATATCTCACTGAACTTCTTTAATATCATTATTGTGAATTCTTTTTTTGAGATGTCATAAATTTCTTTTTGATTAGACTCTATAGCTGGAGAAGTATTGTGTTACTTTGGTGTCCTATTTCCTTGCTTTTTCATGTATCTTGTGTCCTTACCACTGATATCTGCACATTTGGTGTAATAGTCACTTCTTCCAATTCTTTGAATTTACTTTCATAGGGAAGGACATTTTCCTGATGATGTATCTATAGTGTTTGTCAAGTAGGGCTCTTTGGTTTAGATTCTAGATGTGTGCAATAGTATAAGCCTCTGCATGATTTCTTGGGCTATAAGCAGTATCAGTGGTTTCTGTGATTTCTTCAGTATTTCTGTACACTTGTAAAAACAATACAAAAATGATATTAAGAAACTAATTTCATTTCCAATGGCATTAAAAAGAATAATTAAGAATAAATTTAAGAAAAACTATAAGACTTGTACGCTGAAAACTAGAAATATCATTGAAAGAAATTTTAAAAGGTCTAAATAAATAAGAAAACATTTCATTATCATGGATTGCAAAGCTTAATATTGTGAAGAGTGCAATACTCCCCAAATTTATCTGCAAATTCAACACAGTCTCTATCAGAATCCTAGCTGTCTCCCTGGTAGAAATTAACAATTAGACTCTAAAATTAATATAGAATTGCAAAGGACCAGTACTAACCAAAACAATTTTGAAAAAAGAAACATGAGTTGGAGAACTCACACTTTCCAATTTAAGTATTAATGTAATATAAAGCAATAGTAACCAAGACAGCGTGGTACTTGCAATAGAGTGGGCATATAGAACAATTGAATAAAATTAAAAGTCAAGAAAACAAAAAATACATCAGTTGATTTTTGGCAAGAGTGGCAAGAACACCCATTGGGGAAAAATAGTCTTGCTGATAAATTGTGCTGAGACAACTTGTTATCCATATGTAAAAGAATGAAGTTCAAGACCCACTTCACATCATATGTAAAAAAAAAAAAAATTAACTAAAAATTGATCAAAGATCTAAATGTAAGAGCTAAAACTATAAATCTATTAGAAGGAAACAAAGAGGTATATATGCATAATCTCAGATTTGGCAATCGATTCTTAGATATGACACCAAAGAAAACAAAATAAAAAAATTAATTAATTTGATGTGCAGTGTATTTGGATGCAATTATATTTCAGTATTGCCATTAAAATTATATGTTTCATTTCTTTATTTTTATTGCTGCTGTGATTGCCTTGGAATCTTCTTCATAAATTCTTTGCCTAGGCCAATGTCTAGAAGAGTATTTCGAACATTTTCCACTAGAATTCTAATAGTTTCATACCTAAGGTTCAAGTCTGTTACCCAGTGTGAGTTGATTTTTGTGAGAGGTGAAAGGTGTGGGTCCTGTTTCAGTCTTCTACATGTGGCTATCCAGTTTTCCCAGCACCATTTATTAAATAAGGATTATTTTCCCCAGTGTATGTTTTTGTCTGCTTCATCGAAGGTTAGTTGACTATATGAGGATGGTTTTATATCTGGGTTCTCTGTTCTGTTTCACTGGTCAATGTCCCTGTTCTTGTGCCAATTCCAAGCTATTTTGATTACTATAGCCTTGTAGTATAGTTTGAAGTCTGGTAAATTGATACCTCCTATTTTGTTTTTATTGCCTAGAATTGATTTTGCTATACGAGGTCTTCTCTTGGGTCTTCTCTTGTTCCATACGAAGCATAAAATTATTTTTTCTCTATCTGTGAAAAATGATGGTATTTTGATAGGGATTGCATTGACTCTGTAGGTCACTTTGGGTAGTATAGAGATTGTAAAAATGTTGATTCTGCTCACCTATGAGCATGGTATATTCTTCCATCTGTTTACATCCTCTGCTATTTCTTTCTTCAGTGTTTCATAGCTCTCCCCATAGAGGTCTTTTACCTCCTTAGTAAGATATAATCCAAGGTACTTTATTTTCTTTGTTGCAATTTTGAAGGGAATTGAGTCTTTGATTTGGTTCTCAATTTTTCTGTTGTTGGCGTATAGGAATGCCTCTGATTTCTGTGTATTGATTTTGTATCCTGAGACTTTACAAAATTCATTTATCAGATCAAGGAGTCTCTGGATTGAATCCTTGGGGTTTTCTAGGTATAATATCATGTCATCAGCAAAGAGTGAGAGTTTGATCTCTTCTGCTCCCATTTGGACGCCCTTAATTCCGCTCTCTTGTCTGATTGCTGTAGCAAGGACTTCCAGTACTATGTTGAATAGAAATGGAGATACTGGACAACCTTGTCTTGTTCCAGTCTAAGTGGGAATGCTTTCAATTTTTCCACATTCAGTATGATATTGTCTGTGGGTTTGTCATATATGGCTTGTATCAATTTTAGGTAAGCCCCATCTATGCCTATTTTGTTGAGCATTCTTATAATGGGACCTGATCAAATTAAAGAGCTTCTGCACAGCCAAAGAAACTGTCAAGAGAGCAAACAGATAATCCACAGAATGGGAGAAAATTTTTGCAAGCTACACATCCGATAAAGGGCAGATAACTATTAGAACACAGGAAAATCAGCCAGAAAAAATCAAACAACCCCATCAAAAAATGGGCAAAGGACATGAACAGAAACTTCTCAAAAGAAGACAGAATAATAGCCAACAAACATATGAAAAAATGTTCAACATCTCTAATCATCAGGGAAATGCAAATCAAAACCACAATGAGATATCACTTAACTCCAGTGAGAATGGCCTTTATCAAAAAGTCCCCAAACAATAAATGATGGCGTGGATGCAAAGAGATAGGAACACTCCTACACTTCTGGTGGGACTGCAAACTAGTTCAACCTCTGTGGAAAACAATATGGAGATACCTCAAAGCAATACAAGTAGATCTACCATTTGATCCAGCAATTCCACTACTGGGCATCTACCCAAAACATCAAAAGTCACTTTATGAAAAAGACACCTGCACTCGAATGTGTATAGCAGCACAATTCACAATTGCAAAGCTGTGGAAACAACCTAAGTGCCCATAAATTCATGAGTGGATTAATAAAATGTGGTATATGTACACCATAGAGTACTATTCAGCTTTGAGAAACAATGGTGATATAGCACTTCTTGTATATTCCTGGATAGAGCTGGAACCCATTCTACTAAGTGAAATATCTCAAGAATGGAAAAACAAGCACCACATGTACTCACCAGCAAATTGGTATTAACAGATCAACACCTAAGTGGACATATAGGAATAACATTTATCGGGTGCCGGGAAAGTGGGAGGGTGGAGGAGGGGATGGGATATAAACCCAATGAGTAAGATGTGCAACGTTTGGGGGATGGACATGCTTGAAACTCTTACTAGAGGGAGTAAGAGGGCCATGGCAATATACGTAACCTTAACACTTGCATCCCCATAATTTCTAAAATAAAAAAGTAAAAAAAATTGCTGAGCTAAAAGAGCTAGATAAAAAAATTATATGTTTCTGCTTAAACAATAATGTAAATATAATTAAGGGATAGATAACTCATAAAATAAGATGTTTGTCATTTTTTTCTACTGACAAATCATAAAGAGCCATGTCAAGTGGGGGCATGTATGCATGTGTAGATCTTATAAGTTATTTAGGAGATAAAGGAAGGCAATAATATTTTTTTAAATTTGAGCAAAGGAGATGAGCATGCAATTTAATAATTGTGTAACCCAAATGGTTACTAAGAATATGGACAAATGTTCCACCTCACTAGTTAAGAGAGAAATTCATTTAAAAGTAGCAATAAGCAACCACTATACAACCATCAGCTTGGCTTTCTTCAGCGGATGTTCCTTAACAAAATGCTATGATATGAAATGTTCAAAATGGAATGTTACAGAATGGCATGTCACAGAATGGAAAGTTATAAAACAAATATTATGAAATGGAAGGGATCAGAATGGAATGGAATGTTACAAGATGGAATGTTGTATAATGGATTCTTACTTAATTGAATATTTGGAATGGAATGGAATGAAATAAAATGGAATTGAATGAAAAAAAGGAGATGCTCATTATGTAAGTCTTAAGAAAAACTTATAATTTATTTTCAAGGAAAAAAAATACACTTCTAAAACTAAAGACCAGCAAAACAGGAAAGGCGGCAGCGGATGGATTTGTGCCTTGAAAAAAAAAAAGCCCTCCTTTTCTCCAGCACCCTAAATATTACCCTCAATTATCCCCCCATGTGATTAAATGATCCTGATATTTCAAATCTTTCTCTCATACTTCAAATTATTTGCTGCACTACCCTAGGGAGGAAGTGGTCAATAAGACCAGCTGCTGATAAGATATCAGGATTGATAAGACAAAAATTGTCCACAAGATTTAGTGACATGGAGTCAATGTTGACCTACTGATTAGGATTTTACAAGTGAGAACAGAGTGTTAAAGAAGGTGAGAGATAAGAGATGAGAGGGTAAAGAAACAGAGATAATAAATATAGAAGATTGGTGGTAAAGGGGGAGAAAAATTAGCTAGCCCTGTGTTTAGAGAGAGCTTGACAGGGAAGATGGTTTAGATATTTTTTTAAATTTCGTTTTGACGTGTTTGTTTTTTTAAACTTTTCCAAAAGTCAATGTGTTGTGCTAAGTTCAGAAGGAGATGTTCATTAAATAAGAGAAGTATGAATTATTCAATAACTTATAATTCCTGAGAAAAGAGAGAGGTAATAGAATCCAAAATAAAGGAGGGGGGTTAATTTTAGAATGATTACAGGTTGTATCTTACAATTTTGCCACATTAATGCATACATTTTTACTACTTTCAAACATCACCATGTTATATTACTTATCCATCATCCATTTTACAAATGATAAAACCAAAGCCTAGAGAACCTAACTGACCAATCCAGGTGACAGACAGGAGAAAAGTAAAAAAATCAAAAGGTGTATCTGGCTGAAAGCCTAACATAATTTCTCTAGACCAAGAGTTGGAAAGGTTTTCCTGTAAAGAGTCAGATAGTAAATGTTTTAGGCTTTACGGGCCACATGACCCTCTCACAACTGCTCAACTCTGCACTCACAGATAATGTGTACACAAAGAAACATGGCTGTGCTCCAGTTAAACTTCAGTTATAGACACTGAAACTGGAAATTCATTTTTTTTACATGTCATAAATATTATTCTTCTTTTGATCTTTTTTAACCTTCTAAAGATGAAAAACCATTCCTAGCTCCAGGGCCATAGAGAAACAGGCAGTGGGCCAGAGAGAGCTGTGGGCTACGTTTGCTGACCCCTGCACTGGATGATAGGGTCATCTCAGGACTGTACTGTCTCTCGTGGTGACTACACATCCTAACACCTTTCAAACTGTTTGCTTCCTGCTGCAGCAAAATACCCACGTGTAGAGGGTTCGACTCTAGAAAGTCTACACATTTTTCATTCATATTTATATTTCTCCCCTACACATATTTGTACTAATATTTTTGTCATTCTAAATCAACCACTCCTTCTCCATCTCTTGCCTTAAATCCCTGTCCCTCATTTCTCAGGTCTTTCTTACATCTTTGCTTCTCTGGGCACATTGCAAAATCCTCAGTGGCCCCATTTTACTCCATACTACAATGGCTTCCAGCTGGGTAAATATACTGTGCACACGCATGCTACTTTGCTTGTCTGGTTTTGTTAGGCAAGCTACTTTTTTTCTTTTATTAAGATAACTTTCCTCTGTGCATTCCTAGTTCCAAAGTTCAAAGAAGGAGAAAATATGTAATTATACCATGCCTGCCCCATCCCAGCAAGTTTTCTGATCTCAAGAGTTTATTTGTCACGTTGCCGGTCGGAGGGGAAGGTTGCCCACTGGTGCCGCGGCTTTGATAGATCTCAGCAGCCAGGAATATTCCTGGGGGCGACGTTTCATCTCCAGCATATGACTGAATTAATCGCCAGGTTATACCACAACTTTCCTTTGACACTTGGGTATAAATATTACAAGACATACATTAAAAGTAATTTTCCCTTTAGGCTAGGATATTTCTGACAACTGACTTGATTCTGGATTTGTTTTTATCCCAAAGGAACCGACTTTTAGGAGCCTTTTGTTCATGACTGGGTGTCTGCCCCTATCTCCTATCCTCCTGCCCTGAATTGAGTCTTTCTCTGAATAAACTCTTAATTATCTTTCTACTGAGCTACAGGCTCATTAATAATCCACTAGTTTATGCAGCCACTTAATTCCCTAAGGCTTTGATTCCTTAAAAATGCAAACGGAATACCTCATGTGCAATGTGTGTAAAAGTAGATCACGCCAGGATATGAAAAAGAACCATGGAATCAAGTTTATTCCATCTGCGTAAAGAACTTATAAACCTATCATATTTCAGATGAATGAGTCCACTGTGGTATTCTAAGTACTCAAATCTTTTTCAAAAATAATTTTATTTCTATCTCAGATGCAAGTTTAGAGGAACTGCCGCTGAGACTGCGAGAGGAAATCTAAAAAGAGAAAGGAGGATGAGCAAGTGAGGACAGAGACGGAGCCAGGAGAGCTGCTTTGTTCAATACCTCATGGGAAAATTGTGAAACACTCTGGCCCTTATACATTTTTCAATTGACATCTGAAGACTGTCTCATAATCTAATTTTAAAAGATATGCTTTCCAGTGTATTACACGTTTAATAATGCTTTAAATATATTTTCATTGAAAACTTCAGAGTTGGTTCATTCAATTTGTGGAAAATTCTGGTCCTCAGTGTTAAAGCAATCACCCAAAGAATCCTAATTTCTGAGAGAAAAAGTCTGTCTTAATTTTTTTTTTTTTTGAGACAGAGTCTCACTCTGATGCCCGGCCTAGAGTGCTATGGCGTCAGCCTAGCTCACAGCAACCTCAAACTCGTGGGCTTAAGAGATCCTCCTGCCTCAGCCTTCCCAGTAGCTGGGACTATGGGCATGAGCTACCGTGCCAGGTTAATTTTTTCTATATATTTTTAGTTGTCCAGCTAATTTCTTTCTATTTTTAGTAGAGATGGGGTCTCGCTCTTGCTCAGGCTGGTTTTGAACTCCTGATCTTGAGCGATCCGCCTGCCTCAGCCTCCCAGAGTGCTAAGATTACAGGCGTGAGCCACTGCGCCCAGCTTCTGTCTTAATTTTTTTAATTAGATAAACTTGTTGACAGGCATCCCCTCCACTAGCTTCCCGTCCTGAGTCCGGATCCTCCGATGTTACCTGGCCAGCCCTGGCTTGGAGCCTTGCCCGATGTGCGTCCCAGAAGGAGCCAAGCCCTCCTCCTGGGGAGGGAAACATTTTGAGTTTTTTTTTTTTTTTTTTTTGAGTGCCCAGGAGGTTTTTATACATGGGGACAGAGCACTTCCAAACAGCTGAGAGAGGCACTTGCCTTTTTTCCCCCTTGTTTTCTGTAGAGTAGAAAAAGAGCAATTAAGAAAGGGGAATGATGGAGCTGGAGCCCATTCTTCTAAGTGAAGTATCACAAGAATGGAAAAGCAAGCACCACAGGTACTCACCATTAAATTGGTATTACTCCATCAACACATAGGCACACATTCATTCGGTGCCAGGCAAGTGGGAGGGGGCCGGAAGGGAGGAGCATATTCACACCTAACCCATGCAGTGCTTGCTGTGTGAGGGATGGGCACACTTGTAGCTGTGACTCTGGTGGTACAAAGGCAATTTATGTAACCAAAACATTTGTAACCCTGTAATATTCTGAAATTTAAAAAGTGGGGGAGAATGGAGAAAGAACTGGCAGATGTATTCTTGAGCAGAACAGTCCTAGGGAAGAGTGTGGATGGAAATTGAGAATCTAGAAATTGATTTTCTTATAGCTATTCAGGCTCCTGGAAAACATTCCTGTGCCCATAGGGTTATGTGTGCCCAGTGATGATAAATCTCTGAAGAAGACAGGAAGAAATAACAAAAATGTAAGACAAGAGACAAGATGCCAACCACCAGCAAAAACCAGAGTGTTTCTCAACCTGCTAAGTGCCCACTTGAGAGCACCTTGTGCCATGCAGGTCTCCCTAGGCAGTGTGCACAGCAGAAAGAATTTACAAAGGGGTGTGATGCCTCCCCTAAGAAGGGAATGAAGATGCCTCACCAAGCAACCAGGGCAAGGAAGCCAGAAGCAACAGGAGAAGAAGACAAAGAAAAGTACTTTAGAGGCAGAAGTGAGAGAATGCTCCTGACTAATTCACAGACGCAGCACTTCCAGTGGGCTCCAGAAAGTGGGATTCTAAACCTAAAAGAAAGACTGTATGAGCAAGGCTGGGATGATCCATTTTGGCCAGAGAGTTTCAATCTCATTATGTGGTCCACCTAAGTAATGTCTGAAACATGTTCCGTGGCATTTTGTCAAAGTCTTTATTATAGGATTGCTCATGTTTCAGATATGCTCAGGAGTCCTGAGAAAGTTGAATAGGCCACCTGGCAGTGCTTTGTGAAACTAATTAGTGAGGGGAAATATTGAAAAATCACTCAGATGGCAGTGTGGCAACCACAAACCATAGACAGCATGAGGCAGATGGTGAAGTTCATATGTTGTCTTATCAGTTCAACAAAATTATATGAAATGCCCACCATGTGCAAAGCACATCTAATAATTGAGGAGGACAAGGACATAAATTCATAAAATGCAATACAGGAAATCTGCCTCTACAGGACAAATACTGTGGGCACAGGCAGCCCTGCCTTCTTAGTCCTCTAATCCTCCACCACTGCTTGGCATCTCCTCACTTTTGCACTCCTTCACACCATTTTCTCACCTTAATATCTCACCCAGACCTTGGTTTCCCCTCCCTGTGGGGATGAAGGCACGTGCACACTGCTTGACACACACGTGGCCTAATACCTCCCTGAATGTCTCTGTGGTTGTACTTTCCACATTGCATCATACTTGTCTGTATCTCCCAACCGTCCGTGGAGAATAACACATCAAGAACCACCTCTTGCTCTTCTTTATACATCCAAAGCTTGACAAGGTCTGACGTGGACAGGGCACAATAGGGTGAAACCCACTTTCAAGTCAAATGAAGTGTGTCTGGTTACCCCTCAGCTTGGAGGTCTCCTTGTCTCTTCCCCCACACCAGTTTGTATATATCTAGGGGCTGCTCTCAAGCACTTGGTATGTTGCGCTTACTTGTGCACTATTAATCCAACTAAACTCTGAGCTCCTGGGAGAAAGGAAATATATTTTGCTTTTATCTGTGACCTCCATAGAGCCCATCAAAAAAGGGAATAAGATCTTCTGCATACATAATAACCCAAGCAAACAAAGTAAAGTAGCCCTGCCCACTGCTCCAACCTTTGTCTAGCCAATCTCTTCTAAGGTCACTAAGTTGCAGCCACGCAGACTTTTGTTCTGATCCTTGAACCTCATTTCTGCCTCAGGGCCTTTGCAGCTGTTATTCGCTCTGCCTGGAATATCGGCCCCTTGCTCTTCAGAAGCAATTCAGGATCCCATACTATGCATAGAATAAAAGTGTATAATGAATATCACAGATCAAACAAATATTAATAAATTATATCAAACACTAGGCAATTCAAACTGATAGTTAGAATAAAACTACAAACAAATAAAATGATAATGCCCTTTCATTCTATTTCATTGATAGTTTTAAAATATACAGAAAAGCATTTTCTGGGGAAGAAATTCATTCCCTGATACCCACCTCGATCTCTTTGCAAAATCTAAATTCTCTAGGTCTTGGGACCTTTGAAGAAATGGAAGCTTCTTAGAAAATGAGTCTCAGACAAAATTTGATCTGAAAGTGCATTAAAAACAAAAATCATATTACATTACTTTGGAAATCAATGTAACGCATTATTCAATAAAACCCCGGAACCTACTAAATAAAACATCAATGAGTTGAAAACATAGCTAGGCCCTACTTTTGTGTGAAGCATATGTGTGGCTTTACCAACAGGGCAAGGACTTGGTATTCCTTGAGAAGGCTACTACGTCATGCAGTCAAACCTCACATCTGTGAGGCTCCAATGGTGGGCCAGTCCCTGGGCTGAGCTCAGCTGGCACATCCACAAAGAAGAGACGGTGTAGGTCAGGAAAGGATGGAATTTTGGAGGATGGGGAAAAGGTTTGTTGGGGAGACTTCACAGAGCAGATGATCTACATATGCATGATGATCTGTTTGGAGGAAGACAGCTAGTGGGACAAAGTGAGAACCTGTACTACTCCATGGGAACAGTGACTGCAGAGGAAGACTTAACCAGGTCCGGCCAAACTAGATTTGCAGCAATAAGCAAAAAGAACTGAAAAATAATAATAAAATATGGTCCAATAATATGCTGAAATTAAAAAAAAAGATTTAAGAAACTCAACCTCATTTATAAAATAGTTAACTATAGTTATCAGGTAAGAATGAAATCCCAGGAGTTTTAAGATTTTCAAAAACAAACACTGAAAAAAGTAAAGTTTTCAAGTATAGCATTGGACATTAAGCCTAAACTCTGGTCCTCAAAATAGACTTATGTAAGAAACTTCTGATTTTTAGAATACTTTTAGATTTACAAAGATGGTAGAGAAAGTTCTCCCGTGTCTTTCACCCAGTTCCCACAGGTGTTACATCTTGCATTGCCGTGGCACTGCTGGGGCTCAGAACCTGATGCCCCACGCCAGGTTTTTGTGGCATTCCAAGGACTACGAGCTGAAGAAGACTGGAAGAGGCCAAGAAGCAATGTGTTTCTTACCTTAGCTGTGAGGGGTCGAGACATTGCATACCTGCAAGGCCCACAGCCCCAGTGAAGCCGGAACCAACATCCGGCTTCTGGAAACTGTTGCTTGCTTGCCATGGAAACCGTTGCTTGCTTGCTTGTTTGCGCCAACTTTGCATTGTTTGAACCCCTGTATAGTGGGGCTACCAGCCAACCAATCATGTTAAAGGTCAATGCATGATCCACGCGTGATCAGCCACTGCATAGCGTGTGCACCATAGGGATAAAAGGCACGCTGCAACCCCGGTCGGGGTCCTTGCCTGCAAGAGTGGCCACTGCGTTGGTGCTCTGGGGCTTGGACCCTGGCTAGCCAGAAAATAAACCTCCTCTTGTGTAATTACATCCTCGATGTCTCTGCTTTTCTGTCCGGTGGGGCTGTGGAAGGTCGGTCCCTAACATAGCCACCCACCCATGTCCCTAACATGCCCCTCTGTCTCCCCCTGAAGATTCATAAAAACCAGAATTCCTCTCTTCCAAGGCAGGTGATAGAAACTAGCATTCCTTTTCTGCAAAGTAAGCCCAAAAACCTAGAAAGTTCACTCTCTGACCTTCTCCTCTCTCCCTTGCAAACCCCCATGTGACAGGGGTCCTGTTGTGTACCTGCAGGAAGGAATGCCACACAGAGAGGCCATACAGGCCCTGCTGGGTCCACCCTTCAGTCCATCCCCATTAGATCACGCCATTTTGTCCAGTTGCGTTACTACAGAGACATGTTCTGCGTCAAACCTGAGCATAAAAATAAACAGTTTTCCCTGGTCTCCCGGTCATTTCTGAAGGCTCTTGTGTCATGTAAAACTTTGATTAAATAAACCTGTTATGCTTTTCTCTGGTTAATCTGTCTTTTTTATAGGAGTGCTGGCCATGACCCTTATGATGGATGAGGAAAGGTGTCACATGTCTCTGCCCCTACAGTATATTTTGCAAACTAAGAAGCCAACATCGGTACCCTACCATTGGTTAAACTACAGACTTTATTCGGATTTCACTAGTTTTTCCACTAAGGCCTTTTATGTGTTCCAGGATCAAATCCAGGATACCACATTGCATTTAAGCAACATAGTGTTTTAAATCACGACCTTACTGTTAATTAGGATAAGATTAATCATAGTTATAAATATAAATTCTGAGAAGATGAGTAATAATCACCTGCTGACTTTCATTTTTAATAAAAGGGCACTGTACTATGCAAAACTCATTTCCCAGTAAACATGGCTGAGAAATTATGCTCTGATTATTAAATTAAATTTTCTTATTGACTTTCATTATAATTCCAGAATATTTTATCCTCTTTGCTGAATGCACTTCAATAGACAGTGGTTCCTAACACTTAGCTTTAATTTCCCTCTTTTCACACCCTGAGCTGTTAATGATCTATAAACATATCCTTACTTAACATTAAGCTGTTGATGCAGCTTCTGCCTTTTGTAATATTTTCTTAATCTATTCCCTTTTGGCAATCAGTTGCTTATAAGGTTTTCTAAGAATGAATTCACAGAGGGGATATTTTGGTCTTATTTCCACATAGAGCTAATCATGCTTAGCAGAGTCATCTCACCACTGTAAAGTGAAATCATTCTCTGTAACTTGGGAAGTCCTTCAGCCTCCCATAGCTCATTCCAGAGAGGGGAAGAAAGGGGAACTCCAAAAAAACCCAAAATGCCAATCCCACCGAGTTTCGATGGACAAAAGGGGAAAGGCGCTGCATAAGAAATGAAACAAACATATAAGCTTAGTATAATATTTTATTTAAGTATATTTCACCAAGTGTAGTAACTTCCTTTCATTCCTTCACTCTCTTTCCTTCATTTCCTTTCCTGTTATCAACAGAATTAGGATGTAGCAAATTAAAGTGCTCAGCACGGTCTTCCCGTCTTCTCTTTCGCCCAAAGTCTTTTCCCGACAAACAAATTTGATTTTTTGTTTTTGCTATTATAGTCCCTATTTTGATACTTTTCTGAAATACATGACCAAGGCATATTACACACACACACACACACACACACACACACACACACACACACACCCTTGTCAGTTGGCTCAAGTGGTAGAGTTAGCCCAGATCCAAAAGCACCCAGAATTCTTTTCCCCGGAGATGACAAGGCAAATAATGCATACCTAGCAAAGAGTTAGTGCTAAGTAAATGGTGGCTTCGACTTTCCCATTTTCCTCCTCAAGTTGCCTTAAGGGCACCCCATGCTCCAGCTGGGATTACAGTTTTACTTTGGTCTGCTTTTGAGAACTAAGCTTGGTTTATTCTTCGTCCTGGTTCTGTAACCCAGCCTTGGGTGCTGGTGGAGGCTGATGAGTGGGAGTGGGTTTTCTAAACATGGGAGAAAGAATAAATAAACCTGTCAGGAGAAAAGAGTACAATCTATTAGAGGTTTTGATCATCCTATTTGTCACGGAGAAATAACAGATGCATTAGTGCACACAGCACTTATAATTCAGAGATCATCGTTACGCCGAATGACAAATGATGTTGCTATAATGTACCATTTGTCTTTTTTCACATAGTTAAAAAACCATAATTACAAAAATCATGACAACTTGCCAATTAAACAGACTCATTCACCCACAGATGAAGCATGCATCTTTGCATTTTGCAAATTAAATCAGGGTGTGTGGGGAGGATAAGAACCAAAGTGAATAGCACAATGATTTATTAGACACCTGAGCAGGTATACATTAAAAGTAAAACAACTTCCATCTCTTTTCTAGAGCACCAGAGCCACCTGGAAAATATTTCCAGTTATAAAAACAACAATGATCTTTCCGGTTTTTTTCCTAAAGACTTTCAGACTTCACTACAGTATCACTTGTAGGGTTAATACAAACTCATCTTTCTTTTACCTTTATTGTGCCTATGGACAAGTCAAAGGAATGGATTAATCTTATACTATATGAAAAACATTGAATTGCAACTACATATAAAAACTATGAAGCACATGCTTTTGGAAATAGAGAATGAGATAAATCATCTTTTTACAGAAAAAAAATGGTGTAGAGAGGGAGGAAAGGGTCCAGTATATAGCAACAGACAGCTGATTGGACTGAAAGCACTTGGGAGAAGGGCTGGTTGGGAGCGGCCGACATCCAGTCCTGAGGCGGAGAGTGAAAGCCCCAATAAGCTCAATGGTGACTCTGGTCTGGGTAACTGTGGGACACAAGAGGGTGAGGGGGCCTTAGCCGGTGCAGCTCAACATTGCTCACATGTCATAAGAATTGTGGATACTGTCATACGTTTCAGTCCCTGGAAGTAGAAGCTTCCGTTTGCCAGAGGAGACAGACTGCTCCTTTATTTGGAAGAAACCACGTCTTTGGTTACACGATATAAAATGAAAAGCCATTCCTTTTCCTGACCCGTAAGAAAAAAAGAGAAGAAATCCCAATGCACATATTTAGGTTTGTTTGGTAAGATAAGTGCCAGTGCACATTAATTCAGGACTACAGTGAGGAGTGCGGTTAGGTGCTTAGGTGTAGGGACAGCAGGTAGAGATGTCATCCCACTTCCCCCACAGCCTAGCAGATGTCATAGGACAATTCACTTACACTCTCTCTCTGCTTCCATTTTCTCATCTTAAAATGAGGCTAATCACAGTACCTGATTCATAGGGCTAATGTGAGGAGTCACGAAAGAGTGCTCAGTCAGCGTTAGGTGTCTGTTGCTGGGTTGCAAGGGCTACTTCCTTCCCTCTTGGTGTTTAGACAGCAGACTGCTAAAATTGATGTCCAGTCTGTTGAAGATGGATCTGATTTGCAGAAACCGTTACAATGAGAAAGTGAGCAAAAATGTGGCCTTGCCGTCTGTTAGCGTGTGAAATATGCCAGCTACAATTATAAAAAGGGCTAATTAATTTTAGAATGGATAAAACCCAAAGAAGAGTCTTTGTTTGCAAACAAAATTGTGTTATAGCCAAAGCTTTGACAAAGAAAAGCCCAAATACCCCAAACTCATCTTTGTATTTTGTGAAAATAGGATATCATTAACAACAAAAATATCTACTTATTTGACACTGATGAACTGAAAATGATAATTTAAACTGGGAGTACCTGCATATGAGACTGTAGAACTCCCACTTGTACTAGCTGTACTTCTCTTTACAGAGAGATGTTTGAATTTCCCTTGGGAAAAGATGCAATGCAGACTCACTTTGAAACTTGGGCTCCTTGGCCAAAACATGCACATTTGTTTCCTTTTAATTTGTTCAGATGTATCATCAACACAACCAGATCCCTGTGCAGTTGGTACTGGACTAGTCAATTAGCAAGCATAAATATGCATGTGAGAGAAAACACATGTGCTGTTTAGAATGTATTTTACCTTTTATTTGTCAAATATTCAAAGAGACAGACTTTCCATTTCTAAACAAGGAGAAGGTGATATATGATTTGGATGGATGGATGATCCTAATTTACCATATTTCACCAAGTCTTAGTTAACGCATGAAAGGAAAATACTATCTCAACAGAACCTTAGTGGTGTCTCATAAGGAGGAAGTTGGAAGGATATTTATGCAGTTTTGGGATCTGGGCACAAATAGTGTAAGGAAGAGCTTTCAATGCAGGGAATCAGTTGTTATTGGGTCTGGTTCATGAGTTCTTAGCTTACTATTGGTAGCACAATTTGGTGGGATCTTGATGTGAATCTGAGGAATAGATCAGGTTGGACAGGCAGGCTGATGAGCAAACCATTTGCCTGGACAAATTGGTTGGCTGAAATTCCCTGAAGCAGCAGGGAAGTTATTTATTGGTTTATACCCTTATCTTTCTAAGCAAGAATTTCCTCGATCAAATTGTGAACTGGTGTGCTGACAGTCTCAGCCCTCTGCCTGATGCTGAAGCTCTGCGGACACAGGCTATCTCCCTCCTCACCTGATACCAAGGCAAGTGTTCCTTCTCCTGTACGGTACCCTTCTCCTCTCTGCCCAGCGCCAGAGTCTGCTTTAACCACAGAATGCGAGCTCCATTCTCTTTCCTCCCCTCTCCTTCTCCCTCGCCCCATCTCTCTAGTGAGGGTACAGCAGTGAAAGTGAACACTGGAAAGCTCTGAGTCTCCAAGACCTATCTGTGGACTGGTTCTGGGCTGCTCCTGCTTTACCTACCCGGGGAGTTTTTGTTTCCTCCCAGAACCCTCCGTTTTTAACAGACTTTTCCAGGAACCATGCACAGCCAGGTTTATGAATCCCTGAACGAGGGGATATAAATGAGTAATAATTCAATATTACTCAAGCTGATTAAAGATACAGGAGACCTAAACACTTCCCTGTTTTTTCCATGACACCATGAGGAATGTCAGATTCAAATACTTATAATTGAAATAATTACAGGTGGGATTTGGGACTCCATTTTGCTAGCAATAAGCAGTGGCAGGTAAAAGATTTCAATACAATTTGCGGAGAAATTTTTTTTGATTAAGAAAATTACTTTCATCAATTGAAAATTGATTAAGAAAATTACTTTCTTCACATGGAAAGTTGAGGGACGGAAAAAGGTGAGTCACGCAGTATCTGAATGTGGCACTAGACCACAGGGGTTTGTGCAAAGCAGAGTATGAGAACCACTGGGCTAGGGAGAAACAGCTGGAAACTCCTGCTGTGCAGCTGCCTAACTAGAAGCTGTAGGGGATCACATTTGCATTCTAACAGGAAGTATGTTACCATAACTTGAAGAAGACATAGGAAGGGGGTTTACTGGCTCTTTGTGCCCACGTGGGAGGGGAGATGATTTTTTTTAATTGGAGGGATTTTGAGAGTCCTTGTCTCCTCAGAGGTAGGTCGCCATCCTTTTTGCCCCTCGCTAGAGAACAGCAAAAATAGCTTCCTTGTTACACCTGGCATTTGTCTTGCACTTCCAATTCAGGCAAGCTGAGTCAGGTCATGCCTCAGTAACAAAGGACTCCCAAATCTCTGTGACCTAACACACCGCACATGCATTCTCCATCACACCAAAGTCACTACAACCCGGCCAGCCGCTCTGCCATGCAGGGTGCAGACTAACGGGGTTCCACTCCTGCCTGTGCTTGCGCATGTGGTAGAGGGGACCTGGAGAACCGCGTGCTGGCTCTGGAGCGTCCATAGAGAAGCAAGCTTCTGTTCAAATTCCACTCGCCGAAGTTATTCACATGGCCACACATAACTTCAAAAGAGGAAGAAAGTTCCGCTCTACCATATGCACATAAAGAAGAGAACCAGAACGCAGTATTTACCAACAGCCCTAATGGTTACCTCAACCTCCAAACATTAACATGGGTTTGAGAAATAGATGTTCTTACACTGGAATCGCAGCTCAAACAAAAACTAGTAGGCAGCCTGCAAAGTACTAAGACAGATAATGTGTCCCGAGAGAAGTTATTAGTATTTGCATTATCCCTGTGGTTTGTACTGGTGGGCTGGGTTAATTTATTACAGGGGCCAAAGTAGGAAAGACATTAGCTGTCCCAATCTGTCCCAGGCTTTAATCAATCCCCATTCCCTCCCTCCTCTGTGAAATGTCCTATGACCATTTCGGGCTGCATTGTTCTCTCTGTTTTCTGTACTTTCCGCACAATAGTGCCTAGTGCATAGTCACTCCTTAATAACTATGTGTGAAATGGATGGATGCTTGTAAATCAGCGTGCCAGGGAAAAGGGTTCTCCCCTCTATGACACTCCACAAAGTGCCTAAGGCCAAGGATGGGCACACGGTATAAGAATCATAAGTCTTTAATAGCTGACTGACTGACTAAAAATATTAATAAACACCAAACTGATGGATGGATGTGACTGAGCTCCTCTTGGCCCCTCAATGAATAGATGCTATCATATTTCCATCCAGAGCACATTGCTTACTCCTTCCACTTGGCTTTGCCACACAGTGAGCTGGGAGACTGCTGAATATAAATGACGTTTGGCTGGGCCCATCTGAGGACAGTCATTAATATTGCTAACAGGTCCATGTGTTACACTTGGCCCAACAAGGGCACCAGATGCATCCTCCCAGGCAACCTGGGGTCCTTCTGATGGCTCCTCCAGGATAGGCACACTGCATCTGCTTCCGTTGCGGCAGCCTGGCTGCTTGGCTGCAGACAGAGCAGCCGTGGCAAGAACTAACACTCTCTCAGTGAGGCGCCACTTCATGAAAAATGAATGTAGCTGGGGAGGTTGAGTTCTGCTGCCAGATCTGATCTACAGATGGTGTACTTCTTCTAATGACAGGGGACAGCCAATTGAAAGACAATCTAGACCTGCTTCTCGGGTCCCAGCTGAGTTAACTAAATTCAACAAGGATTTATACACAGTTGTACGCCTACCGTGTATCTAGCCCTGTGATCAGGAAAATCAGAGGTCAGAGATCCAGAAGAAAGGTCAGTCGAGGTGTCCTTTGACAAAGATATGATAATAGAGTTGAACAGTGTATAATTGGATGACGAAATAAATGTCTCTCTGTGGTCAAAGGTTAAGCATTTTTTAAGCTTTCTGCGAAGGGATTCATAGACATTATTTCTTCTAGTATTTGCAACTATTCTATGAGTAGATATTAACATCTCCATTTTCCAGGTAAAGAAACCAAAGCCAAGAGGTTACACAGCTTCCCCCAAGCTCTGATCATTGATAAAGTCAAGATTTAAATCTCTCATTCTAAATACCATGCTGCTAAATTCTACTTTAGATATTGAGGGCTATTGAGTTGGGGAAAGGCAGGCTCAGAGTGTGACTAATAACAAGAAACATTTTCATAGTGTTCATTAAGCACCTGACAACTTTCTAAGTCCTTTCCATATAATAACTCACTTAACATTTATAGCAGCCCCATCTGTTAGGTACTAACATATCCTCACTTTACAAATAAGGAAACATGCACAGAGAATTTAACTGATTAGCCCAAAGTTACACAACCAAGTGGAGGAGTGGGGATTTAAACCCAGATGAGAACTGGTTTTCTTCCTTTCCAATATACTCTATTCAACAGTACTGGTAATGGTCACTCCCCTTCCCCTAGAAAATGTGGCCAGGCCTTCACCTGAGAAAGTTATGAAGTGCTTTTTTTCTGTCTTGGCTCAAAGCCACGTTTCCAAACTCCTAGAGGTCAACGCGTCCTAGGCTTTGTTTTCAAAACCTAGAGAAGGAGGGCTTTAAAGCTTAGATGCGGCCAAGGTTGATTGATACATAGATATGGTATAGATATTTTTCTAACTTCTGCCCAAACTAAGAAGCCAGTGGAAGAAGGAGGTGATCCCACAGGTAAAGGGTCAATCCCCTGCCCCTAGGAAAGTTGGTAAGACTCCTGAGAGTAAGACTGCCCGGCAAAAAGGCTGGATGGACATGAGGATGTGAGGCTCCTGGCCTCGTGAATAATCTCACCGTGCAAGTTTGATAGAGAGATAGTGAGGCCATCAACTTCAAGAAACCAGGTAGATTTAGACAGGTATAGTCCTGATGACCATTGTGGACAGAAGGTCAGAGGACTGAAGCAAATGCTCTGGGATATAGGGGCTCTGCGGGGTTCCACAATGATTCTCAAGGAGGTATGAGTTCTCCACAGTAACCGGATATTAAATTTCTTATCTACTTCGACAAACATAGTTGGAGTCAGATTGAATTTGATTTGGAACAAATAAAGGAATGGAAGATTCTTGGGCATGAGTTAAAACCCTTTCAGTATACAGATATCATCTAAAAATTCTGCACTTTAAATATTTGGTACAGTATTAGCTTGAGTAGCGGGGAAACGCTTCCCTTCTCCTTTCTCTAATTCACATGCTCCTGCCCATGCTCACACTCACACTCACACACACACACACACACACACACACTCACAACGGAAAAAAAGAATAGAGAGGAAGAAAAATAACAAAGCCAGAAAGATTTTCAGTGGCAGATGCAAAAATGAATATCAACTGTTTGCCCAAGTAATAGAATCAGATGTTTAGTTTAGCAGGAGTCTGTTGTGTATCTTATTTTTCCATTAAGATTTTTCAGAGACAGAGATCTGATAACCATTTTTGCAGTGAATACGGCCGAGGTGGACTTGCATGGTGGAAAGGGAGGAAAATGAATATGTGCATTTAAAATTTTTATGATTACATTTTTAGTGAAGGGAGGAGGATGACTGTAGTTTCATGACTGCTTTAATGCAATTGGTTCCACTTAGAGGAGATGACATGTTGAATCGTGATGAGTAAAGATGTGTAGAACGCTTCCCCAGTAATTGGAATTCAAGCAACAATAACACCGGGCATTGTTGAAGATTTTACAGCTTTTTTAAAGAAGGTCTCTTTCCTTCTTTCTGCAAAAAACTGCACATATTATAGAACATCACGACCTCACTCAACAGTGAAAAGAGAAATTAAAAATTATTTCACCTGAGTGCATCTGCATTTGAATCAAGCATGTGCTAAAGTTTATGCAACTTCTAATGCACAATTTCTTCTCCCTACTTCCTGTTATAAAAATCACAGAATTTTAAAGCTGAATACTGTATCGTAGGAGTAATTTTGTGTCCAATCTCAATTTAGAAATGAAGAAATAAAGGCCTAGAGAAGCAAGGTAACTTACCTGTGGATGCACAGTAAATTGATGGCAGAAATGAGACCAAGCTCAGAACTCCTGATCCTGCTTCTTGTATAGCCAGAGAGGATGGGGTCGAAGTAGGGGGAGAATAACCATAGCCAAGTGAAGAGAGGGTTTCAGAGGCCAATTATTATGGGGAAACAGGAAGAAGTTGACTGAAAATAACTGCTGGTAAAATGTTATCAGCTACAGTAAACAGATCACAGATGATCTTTTTAGTCAGGATATTTCGGTCGTAAAGGGTGGAAAACCATCTAAAACTAGCTGGAGTTAAAGGAAAAGTTTACATCCTCATGTAACCAAGAAGCCTGGATTTAGAGGTGATTTCAAAGAAACTGGATGGTTATCGATTTCAAATAACCATCAAAGCCTTCTCTCCAGCTCTATTTCTTAGTTTTCTGTGTTGGTCTCATTCTTTCCTGTAAGTAGCATCTTCCATGCAGTGAAGAAGAGGGCCACCTGTAATCCCATGACTATTTCCTCCCAGTTTGGCAACTTCAGCTGAAAAAAAATGCCTGTCTTCCAATGCTCAAACAGTAATCACATGGCAGAATATTAACTTTCCTTATTAAGGTCATATGCCAAACCTATACTCAATAAGTTAGTATGATTGGCCAGATTTGAACAATATTTCAATATTATAGCTGGTGCAATCCAGAGAGAGGTTATGATTCACTGACCAACTGGCGGCACAGAGTAAGAGTATCTTAAAGGGAAGGGAATATGTATTTGGAAGAAACAAGGAAGAAACAACCTAAAAATTGAAACAATAATTTCAGTAACCAACAAGCACAAACATCCTTTTCCTCTAACCTTCAATTCCACCTATCAAGTTACAGGTGTCCATGTACAATTAAAACCACACTCAACACTTCCCCAAGGGATTATAGCCCAAAGTCAGTTCAAGATTTTCATGTCATGAATCCTTTGAGCATCAAATCAAAAGGATATTTGTTGTGCTTCTATGCTCATTGAAATCCTATTTCAATATTCTATGGTCTAAGAATAGTATAAATGTTCAATTTTGTCACCTAAAATATGCCAATTTTAAAATGGAAGGAAAATAAAGTAACAATCCCAAACCTCCCATTTAGAAATCAGAGAAGAGGGAATAACATAAGAGGGTCCTTGATCTGTCACATATGCCACGGACTCCTAAATAGGAAGGGCACTGTTTCTCTGCACTAGTGGGCAGTAGGAGCCAGGGGATGCCCATTCAGCTGCCCCATTTTATTACCTGGTACCTTTTTCTCCATGACCATGCCAGATAAAGGCATGGAAACAAGTTATGGTATAGAAGTTCTATCACTTTAAGAGCCCGCAGGTACAATTACAGGGATCTTAGGATTGCCTTAGAAATTGAGAAAATGTGTATCCCTATTTGGCAAGATCATGTTTCTCTGGCAATACAACCACCTTAAAACCTCAGTTAACTTCAAGGCTACTATATTCCTATAAACTCCCAGTAACCAACACTGGGCCATTTTTAAAGATATGATCCAGGTATATGGATCTCAGTGGTAGACTGTTTCCCATAGCAACAGGCCTTGATGCTAGCCTGTAGTGGAAGCCATGGGGCACCTCCCAGAAGCCCTGTCCAGGACTGAAACACTCCTTCCCCTACGCCTGGAAGTTTTAGCAACTGACAGCTTTCAGCTGTGTCCCTCTCTAGAACTTACCCTTGGCTGAAGAGTGCTGCCTCTTACAATTTTTGCACCTTTCCTGAATTTAGGAATATATCCATTGGCTGGTCAATGCAGGGGTAAAAATGCCCAGCCCCCTTTTCCAGTGTCAGACAACTCTGAACTTCATAACTTCATATAGGATTGGCTGATGTCTTTACTGTTACTGCGTCATTCTGCCTAACCCTGCTGCCGTTATTCCTGCACAGGTGTGGATTCTGAAAGCATTCCCACAATATCCCTTCTGCTTGCAAACCCCCATCTCAGTGACTGCTTCTCAGGGAACCCAACTAATGACAGACAGCACCAGGAGTCCAATTGAAAAGACACTAAAATGAGATTTTTGGAGCTGGGCTACATAACCCACAAGCCATCCAGCAATGAGGATCCCAAAATGGTATTGGTGAAGCATGGTTAGTCCTTGACATGTAATAGCAGAGTAATTGTTAAAATATTCCCCAGTGATTAACTGGGCTGGTATAGCAGGAAAGGAGAAAGCACCGATATGTGCCGTGTGTCAGAGGATTGAGAAATATTTGAGAATTAGTAATTATGAGGACTATGGAACTGGATGGATGTTGCTACGGCAATGAACACTTTGAAGATAGATGATGAAAGGCTGAAGGTGATTAATGTCCAGCCGAAGACTAAGGCCACAGGATCCCCTTAGAAGTGTATAGACTTTAATCTCCTGCAATGGGAGAGAGGAAAAACCTGAGGCTAGAGCCCAAGATTGAATTATAATAGTAACAGAACTCAAGAGGAGGTTGAATATTCCAAATTAACACATCTGCTATGACAAGCTCAGGCCTCCTATTGGAAAGGGAAAACTCTGGGAAAACTAAAAGCTGCCAAACTTTAGTTGGGTCTTCTATCAGTCAGAGTTCCACCAAAAAAGCAGACCAGTCGGATATGCATACATACATCATTGTATGTGTGTACATGTGTGTATTCATACAGAGACAGACACATGTGTGTATGTGTATATGTACGTGTGTTAATAAATGTATGGCTTATTACAAGGAACTGGCTTGCACAATCGTTGGGGCTGGCTAAGCAAGTCTGTGATCGTAGGGCAGGCTGCTAGGAAGGGCAGGATGGAAGTCTCAGGTATGCATCGAAGCTGCTGTCCGCCGGTGGAATTTCTCCCTCAGGGAAATCTCAGCTCTGCTCTTTGAGCCTTTCAACTGAGTTCCATCAGGCCCATCCACCTGGATTATTCAGAATAATTTCCTTCACTTAAAGTCAACTGATTGTAGATATTAATCACGTCTACAAAATACATTCATGGCAATATTTATCAATAGATGACAGTTGGTTCCATAACTAGGGACTGCCACCTGGCAGAGTCAACCCCCACAGCTGACCACGCAGGCCTAGACCAGGAAAGGGCTCTGCAGCCCCTCCAGGCTGCGAATCACCCTGTCCATCGTCTCACAGCTTCTGTGGAGGAGTCAGAGCACAGCTTCCCTGGGCCTCTGCTGAGGGCCCCCCAAGGCTACCATCCAGGAGTTGTCTGTGGTAGGGAAAGATGCCATGTGGAGTTTATGCTGAGACCCAGTGCGAGAATCACACCACAGATGAATCCAAGGAGTCGAAGTGACAGGGGCTGCTTTTGCCATCATTCTAATGTCTCACCTGGTGAACCTGTGCCTCCCATTTCCACACCTCTGGGCTCGGTGGTTGGAGGTTCTGGTTCTTAGATGGGAAACAAGTCTACCAGTTGACACAGCTGCAGTCCTACTAAACATAGGTCTGGCCACGCCACCAGGCAAAGCCCTGAGACCAGCATGGTGATAACCATTGGTGAGGAGGAACTTGAGTAAGTGGTGCAGGAAAGAGATAAACATTATTTACATCCCATCCTTGAAATGAGCTGCAGCAGCAGAGCCCCCCCCCCCCCGTAGCCTCCCTCTTGCAATGGACAATGCAGCATGACATTGACCATAGTGCACCTTGCGCCATTTGAACCCACATGCTTCATATGATAAAATTTATCGGCAGCTTCTTCAGGATACGTGGGGATTCCTTTTCTGAGAAAAATGAGTAATTTGTCTGTTTTAGAGATTGAGGAGAGCATAGATGGGGCTCTGGAACTGCTGGCTACAAAGACTGTCCAATTTAGCCTCTTAGAATCACATCTCAAATCACAAACTCACCAATTCACCATGGCTGTTGGTGTTTCCCCTGCTTCTGGTGTTGCAACACTCTGCTTCCTTTGGAAACCTCCTCCTCAACTTCATTTGGTATGAGCTGACTATCATTCATTGCAACCTGATGCCAGTCCCTCGTTCTAGTTGCAGGGAAACAATCACCTAGGCCTGAGCAGCCACATTACCACTCTCCCTTGTACCGTGTAGCATATGGTTCAAGTGGAGCCAATCAATGACCTCTCCAGGGAGTGATAACCAAGCACTGAAAAACAACCCCCCTCCTCTCCTGCCGTTGCTCAACTTGGAGTATGTGCTAGTGGCTGATATTTTATATATAGCCTCCTTGTAGACTGTTCTCTCTCTTTCTCTCTCCCCCCATCTCCCCTTCTGTCTGTATAACACTTTCATTAAACTTTACAACTTTTAACACTTAAATTTCTGTTTATAAAAAAAATAGACTCTCTTTTAGTTTAAGTCATTTTAGTGGATTGCTTGCCAGTGATGGAGGAAGATAGGCAATGAGTTAACAGTTTGGAGATAAAATTGACACACGGAGAACCCTGAGAAATGACAAGGTGATACCAGAGCCCTCCCATACCCATTCTCCTCCACTATGTCTCTAATGTGTAATAATTCTCACCGTTAAAGAGCCATGAGAAACAGGGAATATAAGGCAAATAGTTTGGCCTCACCTGTCCAACTGTTGCTTTAAAAATAACCCTTGTCAAAAGCCCTTAGAATGGTCTAGGTCTACGACACTGGCTGAATTTTCCAGGACGCAGCCTATGATGGAGAGATTTGTGCGTGTGGAATTTACTGAGGAAGCTTTCAGGTTCAAAACCTGTTGATGGAGTAAAGGAAACAGAAATGAGCCGAGAAAGAAACTGAAACATAATGTAGTCATAGAGAAGATTTCACCTAGTTCTCTAGGGCACTCGTGAGCTTGGATAGCCTTCAGAACTGTCCCAGATTGGACTAGGGAGCCAATTGTTTATGCTCTGCATCAGCCAGTCATTAGAAGTGAGCTTCACTTGAGAAGGGGGCATGATTTGGGCCAAGGTGGCTTTTTCAGCCAAGCACAAGTCCCAGAGGGAGCGTTCACAGGCACCTGTGAGCCTTCAACACCCCCAGAATCTGGAGGAATGAGTGTGGCATCTGAAGTTAAAATTATTTAAGTATTTTAGTTTGCTGGCATAATTTTTATTATATCACTTAATTTTTTAGTCTCCTTTTTTTTGTCACAAATCCAGTCTCTCTTTCTATTCATTATGTTATTTTTATCTGATCAAAATTTCCAGTCTGTCTATTTTGGTAGTTTGTATTTGTTAATTTACCCCGTGTTACTTTAATTGCTACTCAATGAGTATATAGCCTTACCTTTACTTTCATTGGTTTATTCTTTTTCTTCTTCTAACTTCTCAAAATGGGCAAATAATTCATCAATTAACATTTTCTTATACATTTTCCTTATGTGAGACAATACTTCCTAATATTAATATTAGTATTTAAGATGATAAATTTATTTGTTAGCACTGTTCTTACAACATATTTTGATACAAGGGATTCTTATGATAACTAAAAACTTTATAAATTAGGCTAAGATGATAGTTTTTTAAATCTGATATGGCAATTATAAACATGGCCCCAAATCCTTTGACGGACATTCTTTTGATAAGTGGAGCCCATGTCTCCTCACTTAGAATCTAGGGGGGTTATGACTAGACAAAAAAAAAAAAAAAAACTTAAAGCAAGGTACAGGTGAAGCTATATGTCTTCCACGGGTAGGTCAGAATATGGTCATTAAGCTTCCTGTTGATTCTCTCGGGCAGTTACTCTGGAGCGAACCAGCAGCCATGCAAGAAGACCAACTACTTTGAGTCCACCTTGCTGGAGAGGTCACATTGGATAGTCCATTTAACAGAGACAGCTTAGTTTTTAGCTGAAAACCAGAATAAGTACTAGGCATGTGAGTACCACCTCTTGAACACACAGTCTAGTCAACCTTCTAATAACTGTTTTCCTGGCTGACATCTGACTGCAGATGCCTAAAAGAACCAAGTAAGAGCTGCTCTGCTAGGGCCTTTCTAAATTCATGACCCACAAAATTGCAAGCAAAAAAAAAATGGTTGCTGTACACAACTAAATTTTGTGGTAATCTGTTATCTAGGATTAGGAGTTGAATAGAATTTGATACCAGAAGTGGGGTGCTTTATAACTAAAACCTAAAATATACAATATTGGCTTTAGGATGGAGTGCTGAGCAGAAGCTGGAAGGTCTTTGAGGAGACTTTTAGTGGAAATATGATGGGACTCAAGGAGGTTGTTGGTGAGAGCTTAAGGGAAACGGCACTGAAAGCAGAGTAGTGTCTCAGTCCTGACACGACTGTGCTGGAGGGGCTCTGGGTCGACACTGTGGTTCATGGTCTCCGCAGAGTTCTCAGAAAACAGCCAGCACCAGCTCCCAAATATGCGTGAGCCTTAATGAATGCCCAGGATCCCTGTCTGATACAACTTCTGCATAAGAAAGTTTTTGAACGTGAACTTTTCTTTTGGCAACCAGCCCTTTTTCTATTTAGAGTTGTTATCTTGAGTTTTCATGCTAGAAAGCCAACATCTTTAAAAATTATAGTTTCTAAAATGATTTACATATTTCATTTTTCTTGTTGCATCAACTAGAACAGCTAAAATCGTGTTAAATAAAAGTGGGTATTGCAGATATTCTTGTCTTGTTCTATATTAATGGTAGCTTAAAGAAGCTTTATTATTAATAATAATGGCCATTATTGATTACTATTTTGTGCTATGTGCATAATAATGGTAAAATATAGTTCTTAAAAGCAAAGATTCAGAAGCCAGACTCTCTGGATTCTAATCCCACCCTTCTGCTTTCCCTAATATAGGGCAAGTCATTTTGCCAGACTTTCCTTCAGTTTTCTCACCTAACAAATGGGGATAAAAATGGTCTACTTTTCTCATCAGGTTATTGTGGTGATTAAATAAATGAGTAAAATTAGCATCACTTAGTGCAATGCCTGACCCTTGGGAAATGCTATACAAGTGTCTATTATTGTCAACCTTTGTCAGGTATGTGCTATGCCCAGACTCTGCGCTAAGAGCTTCAATATGCTGCCACATGTAATGGCCACAACTTCTCTAAGGTCTATATATTTTATTAGTATTTCAGAAGGGGAATCTGCAGCTCCAAAGAATTATATAACTTGCCTAGTTGCTTAACTGTAAATGAAAGAGCAACGTTTTGAACTGGAGGCCATCTGACTTTCAAGTTCCTGTTTTCCCCCAATGAGATGATATGCTTCTAGTTCCATGTCAAGTACTTTGCAAAAGTGAAGAGAAATATGATGCAGAGCTCCTGCCCTCAGGGGTCTTAAAACTTCAGGAGTCATACAGGGCTGCCAAGAAAGTACTCAGTTTGCTGGATCACAGGAGAGGTGGAGAGAGGAGCAGCTGCAAAGAACTTGGCTCCATCCAAAGTGCTAAATTTTGAACGTTAAGGAAAGCGGCTGCCTTGGATTTCCCTGAAGAGCAGTGAGCTGTCAGGTGCTGAGATTCCATCAGACAAAGGGCCCAGGTTATCTCTCTGCAGGGATCTGATATTTGACCTCGGTTTGCTTTTATTCTGAAGTCATAATGAAAGGTTGAGAAGAGGATAGCCAAAGAAATGTCTGGCATGGAAGGTTGGCTCCCCTGAATAAATTGCAGTGATTAGGGAACGAACATTTTTGGAGACCTCTGAAATAACTTTTCCATTTTAATGGTACTTTATTGCAAACAGGCTCTCTCTTCAACCTTGGCTTTTCTTATGACATTCAATTCCACATTTTTAACTGTTGCCTGAATAGCCCTGCACTTAAGAACAATAACATCATCTGAAACTGAAATAACCCAAGTAAAGCTGACATTATCATCCAACTTTACCTTCCCACCTAAACTTCATTGTCATTAATATTGTCATTAATCTTATTGTGCATGCTTAACACTGTGAAAGCATTCTCGACTCTCTCCTTCAAGATGATCACGAGGTCCACGGAATTTTCCACATCTCCTCTCCCTCTCCCTCTCTTTCTCTCTCTCTCTGTCTTGACTACAGCTCTCTCTCTAGTTTTCACCTACATATGCACACAGCCTGATCATGACTATTTTCTAATGAAGTTTCCTTCTTTCACTTCAAATCCCTCTTACCCATCATGACAAAATAAACCATTAAAAAAAAATCTTCTTTAGTAGGGAAAGGGAGAAATGGTAACTTTATAGTAGAGAAATCTGGCACACACAGTACCCTAACCATGTAATGAAAGCTAACATCTCCAGATATGGCATGTGGATGTCATGACCTTATCATATAATGTGACCAGAAGGGTCCTGAAGGGGAACCCCAATGTAATCACAAGGAAAAAAGAAGCAGACACACCCAGATTGGGAGAAATTCTATTGGATATTTGGCCAGCACTGTGTAAGACTGTCAAGGTCATGACCAACAAGTAAAGACAGAGAAACTGTCACAGACCAGAGGAAACTGGGGAACTATGACAATTAAATGCAATGTGGTACCCTGACTTTGATCCTGGAATAGAGTGAGGACATTAATGGAAAACCTAGTGAAACCCAAATGACTGGAGTTTAATTAGCAGTAATGTATCAATGCTGATTTCTCAATTTTTTTTTTTTTTTCAGACAGAGTCTCACTCTGTTGCCCGGGCTAGAGTGCTGTGGCGTCAGCCAAGCTCACGGCAACCTCAAACTCCTGGGCTCAAGTGCCTCCTGACTCAGCCTCCAGAGTAGCTGGTACTACAAACATGTGCCACCATGCCTGGCTAATTTTTTCTGTATATTTTTAGTTGTCCTACTAATTTCTATGTTTAGCAGAGACAGTGTCTTGCTCTTGCTCAGGCTGGTCTTGAACTCCTGATCTCGAGGCATCCTTCTGCCTCAGCCTCCCAGAGTGCTAGGATTACAGGCTTAAGTAACCACGGCCAGCCTGATTTCTCAATTTTGATGAATGTGCCAGGTAATGTAAGATGATGATCATGAAAACTAGGTTAGGGGTGTATAGAAATACTCTGTATTCTCTTTATAACTTTCTTGTAAATCTAAAATTATTCCAAAATTAGAAAGTTTATTTCAAAACATTCTTTGTGCAAAAACTTTCACCAGAGCCCCACCGTTCACCAAGTCCACGGATATAATCCTGCTGCTCCTGGCTCACTGTTGCCTTCTTTAGTCATCTCTGAAGGGCAGACTGGTGCTGCCCCAAAGACGTCCACACCCTAGTCCACACCCTGGAAATGTTATCTTACGTGGTGCGATGAAGGTTATGGACCTTGACAAGGGGAGGTTATTCTGGATCATTCAGGGAGGCCCAACCTTATACCATGAGCCCTTTAAAAGCATAAAACTCTCTGAGCAGAAGAGTGTGGCAGAAGTGAGAAGTTGGAGAGATTCAAAGCACAAGAAGGATTTGACCTGCAGCTGCAGGAACTGGATTCTGCTGATGACCTAGGTAAGCCCAAAGTGCAGTTTATCCCAGAACCACTTGGCAGGAACCCACACCAACTGACATCCTGACTTTGGCTTTGCAACACCCAGAGCAGGGAAACGAGGCAAGCCAATCCTAAGCCAGACATGGCAAACACGTTTCAGGAAAACACATGGTACTTTGTCTTTTCTAATTCTATTCTCTTTGCCTGGACAGCAGTTTTAAAAAACTCAAATGATGAAGTACATTATTTCTTTTTGGTCCAATGTGGGCTTTTCCATCTTGTTTCTTACTGTCTCTGCCATTCATTTAGTTTGTGGGCTAGGTCACCTTTTATTGTTTCTCTCCACACAAATATATCATTTTTCTAACGAGGTTATAATTCCTTTGAGGGCTTTGGTGTTGCCCTCTCCATTACTACACATACATACATAGGTGTGTGTGTGCGCATGTGCATGTGTAAGTATGTCCAGCTGCTCACTGTAGCCTGTGAGACCCTGTCTGACCCTGCCTGCCTCCACCTCCTTCTCTAGCTTCTCATCCCTCAGTCTCAGACATGCACACTGGGTTTCCATCCATGCTTGGTAAATATTTGCTGTGTGTAAAACACCAGTGTTCATTGTCCTAAGCACAGTCAATAACATGATGGTGGTATTGGTGGGGGAGGTGGAGGAGGACAGAGGAGAAAATCATGTCAGATTCTGAGATAAGAGAGTAAACAAAAATATTATGAGGCATGATAGACATTCCTCAAAATTTGTGTTTTTTCACTTGGTTATTTTGCCCCCACAGAATATTTGGCAATGCCTGAAGACATTCTTGATTGTCATGGTGAGGGAGGGAGAATTTCAACTGACAACTAGTGAAAAGGAGCCAGAGATGTTGCCAAACACCCTACAATGCACAAAACAGCCCCACGGCACAGAAGTAGCCAACCCAAAAAGTAAACAATGTCAAGGTTGAGAACGTCTATTCTAAAACCACACTGCCCGGCAATGCATAAGGCATGAGGTTTCTGCCATACTTTGGAATACAAACAAGGACCTGTACAATTGAATGATCCACAGCTCGGTCCTTAGGGACACAGTAACCACATGTGAACAACAGCATTTATTCCGCCCGTCTGTGGCTACCTCTGCCATGTCTAGATATATTAATCTGTCAATTCCTGAAATTAAAATATTTTCTTGAGCTACAAATTAGCATAATTATCTTTTCTTAAACAAGCTAACCCTAAAGATGGGATTATATGTCCACAGAGGCTAAAGAAAAACAAGTCCTCAGCACATTATCTAATTAACAGCCGCAGCTGCCATCTACTTAGCGCTCCTGTGCGCTGTCTCCCTCCTTTTAAGGCCAGTGCTCATTTGCACAAATGTTCACATTCAGTCCTGATAATATTTATCTTGTAAAGTTATGAAAAATTGCTGAAAAGTTATTTTGCATATCTCCAGGCATTTGAGCCTGAGAGAAAACATTCAAGCCCAGTGAAAGGTCCATTTGCCAGACGCCACTTCGCCAGGGGGAAAGTAGAGTTTGCCAAAGACTGTTTTTCTCCCCAAATTTTCTAAATAAATAATTTCTCCCAAACCTTCCCACACTCCAATGTATCACTTTTTAAGCTTCTCGAAAGCTAAAGCATCTAAACAAGAGGAAATTAGTTAAGGAAAAAAATGTAGCTTTCAAGATCAGAAAGTAGTAAAGTACTTTCCCATCAGAAGTTCAATTTAATCTGAAAAGAAAAGAAATCTATTAATGTCCATTCAACTTGCTCAAAAACCTGAGGGACATTCGGTTTCCTCCTAGTTGAATCTATGTATTAGATGTTATTTTGGTCTTTCTGTTCCTGAAAACACTTACTTTAAGGTGTACTATGTAATTGAATTGGCATTTTTTTCTTAGTCTGCATATGTCTACATTTTTCAAACACTTCTTAGATTTTTAACTGCAGGTAAAATTTCTCTAACATGGGAAGGTGATTTATTTTCTCATACAACGACATTCAGTAGTATCAGGGAACCAGGCCAGTGTTCTCGAGTGGACTATATAGAGTTTAACTGCTTCTGATCCTGGGACCCTTGCCCTCCATTATGGGCTGCTGGAAACCCATAGTGGAGTCCCTCATCAATGCCCAGCCACGTTGGGGGGATAATAGTCTGACAGAAACACATCTCCAGGAGATGTAACTCTATGGACACTTCACACAAAGACCTACTTTAATAGCCAACCCTGAATCTAACAACTTCTATTAAAGATATCAGGCTACGTAAGATCATAACACAGTTCGGATCCTTGGGGGTTGATGAAGGCATCTAGCAAACTCTTGAACAAGCACCAAACACTTGGCTGTCCCTTACTCCAGTAGAAGGGAACAGCTTACTAAGAACCATACAGGGATGGGCACTTTCAACTCCATTTTACAAATAAAGAAAATCAGGTTCAGAGAGTTTTGGTACCTTCACCAAGGTAGTAGAATAAGGAATTAGGGTTTGAATTTGGATGTACTGTGCTCCAAAGCCCTTGATTTACTTCCCTCGATACCCTGACTGACAGCCACCAGCGTGCCAGCCCCAACGCTCATGCCAGCAACAGCACCAGGCATCGAGAAAGGGGGAAACACATGAGCCTTGATATCTAAGCACAGCCCTCCAAGGACATCAAGTGGTTGGCTTTGGTTTGCCTGTCTCTGCATTGCTTTTGCAATTATTTCCTCTGTGGGGAATGGAGATGTACTGTGAGTCAGCTGCTCTTCAGTCGGTCAGGGCTGCATCAGGCATTGGCACCTTCCCCACCTCTGGCCAAAGCAGCCTTGAGCAGGTGACCTTCACCTCCCTGACCCTCACTTCTTCATTCGCCACAGGATGACAACAACTCTGGCCACGCACTTTACGTAGTGTTTGAACACGTTCCATAAAGCTACGTCCTGAGTGCTCCTTGAACACGTCCAGAAGTATGGAACGTGTTCTTAAACGTGCATGCCGCTCCCTCGCTACATAACAAGCTAAGACTGAAAATTTACCCCAAACTCTATGAGGTAGAAACCCAGCGGAATCAACTACAAGGGCTGACAAAGCCTTCTTAAGAAGCCCCAGCAAAGCCAACTAAATCTCAAATTGAAAATCACATTTTAATTCTATGCCTCCCTTATCCTTTCAGGAATTAGTGTGAGTTTAAAAACAAATGCAAATTAGGACAAAGTCGCTCTGCAACTTGACATTAAGCAGAATGTCAGCAAGGGAGCCAGGGCGGGAGGAGATGTCCTCCTAACTTGAGAGACAGCTGCGGCTCACCTTTTCTTCCACTAAAAGCCAGACTCTGTGGCTTTTCTACAGGATTAATAGAACTTTAGTGTGTCCCCGGTTGGTCTGGCTTTTAGAGTGCTTGGGCAGGCTGGAGCCTCAGCTGCACTGTGCTCATCTCCCGTCCCTGCTGACATGTTTGTTTCCGACGGTAGCCAAGTGCACAGAGGGTCTGGCTAAGAATATCTGGGACTCCGCCTCCTTCACTCTCCTCCCCATGAGTTTTTTGAGATCCAAAGTTTATCAAAACAGCTCCTTGTTTTCTTCTCAGCAAAAAATTGTACCAAGTCCTTTGAATAAAGTAAGAGTCCATACTGTGGAAGGCACCCTCCCAGGCGGCCGCAATGATCCTCAGCTCTGGGACTCACATCCTCATGCATGCTCTTCCTTTAAGTGTGAGCTAGATTTATGGACTTGCTTCTAACTAGTAAACCAGGGTAGGAGTTGTAGGGTGCCACTGCTCAGATCAGGTTACAAGAAGACTGTGGCTTTGGTCTAGGGACACCACCACGCCTAAGTTGCTCACTTTGCTAGAAGCTAGCTACTATGTGTGAGCTATACTCGGAGAGACCAGCACGGCAAGGGACGGAGGGGGTCTTCAGCCAACAGCCATCGAGGAAGCGGGTCGCCCCTTCTGGCAGCACGCAAGGAACTGAATCCTGCCCACACCTGCTGGAGTGCTGGGAGTGGACCCTTGCCTGGTTCAGCTCGCCTGAGGCCACAGAGCCCGCCAGCACCTGGTTTGCAACCTTGTGAGAGATCCCAGGTCAGAGGCATTGGGATCAGCTATGCCCAGATTCCTGACCCACAGAAACTGTGAGATTCTAAATGTTTGTTATTTTAATCCCCTACATTTTGGAGCAATTTGTTACAGTGATACAGAATTAATACACCACTCTTAGCAAATATTCCCAAGAATCTGACTAGACAAAAGAACGTCCTTGGAATAAGTGCTTCCTTATCACCAGAAAACAATTTTGAATGAGGATGAGCCTATCTCTATAATCAGTTCCAGTACATCGGTCTTCTGAGGCAGATATAGTACAATAGTTAAGAGCCCAGACTTTCTGGGTTTAAATATTGACTCCAATACTCGCTCACTCCGTGGCTTTGAGGAAGCTACTTAGCTTAGGTAATTGGCTGCATATTCTTATTTGAGCTCTCTTTGCTGTAGAAACATAAATCATTCATCCTTCCTCATTCTACTATCCACTTAAATTTTTGATAATCTGTAGAATTTATAAAGCATCTGAGTTTCTATTTCAATTTCCTTCAACCACCATGAGTTAAATGTGTTTCTTATTTCTTCTTCAAATGAAATCAATCAAAATCCAGATGTACTGAGTTTGTAACTAAGACTTTCAGTATTGAAAGTGAAGATGAAAACTCGTTAGATGAGAGAATTGATAAGAGCCACAGTTTTAATACTTCTCCATAAGACCTGTCATTAAGGATGCCAGTAATTCATCAGCAGAGAATCCCCAGGAAAGTAGGGCAGAAATGGCTTTGTGTACTGATTTTCATTTCTACATTCCAAATAGAGCTATCCCAAACCTTGCTGCTGCTTCACGTATTCATCTCACTGATTGGTAATCACTGATCCACTTAGCTGTATGTTTTTTCCAGAGATCAGTGGTTTTCAAAGTGGCATCCAGCCTAATGGCATCTCATCACCTGAGAATTTGCTAAACATGAAAATGATTGAATCCTACCCCTAACCTGGTGAAGCAACAGCTCTGGAGCTTGGGCCAGCATCTATGTTTTTACAAGGTCTTCACATGGTTCTGCTGTCCCCTAAAGTTTGAGAGCCGCTCTATAGAGCAGTGCCCATGGATTATGTAACCTGATATCCTGATCTTTCTAGTGCATGGTGTCTGACCTACAGTATCCATTCAGGAGATGTTTGTGAAAGAGTGGCAAGTCAAAGGTTTTGCTTTTGGATCTTCTAAGGCTCCTCTGGGTCATCTTGTTAGGCCTAGTGCTGGCTAAATAGGTGATAAGGAGGTGGCTAAGAGCAGAGAGCAGGAACCCAATTGTAGCTAGGGACCAAATTGAGGCTAGGGACTGTTCCTCAGTGGGAACATACGTGGTAAAAAGTTCATAGTAACCTTTAACTGACTTAGAGTAACCTTTAACTGACTCATTACCATCTAATTAACATAACACAAGTAGAGCTTTGTGGATAATTCTAGAAAAGACACATGCACAGGAAGGGAAACAGTTATATAATCTATTATATAACCTGTCATGTGATCTGTTGTATAACCACAGCCTGTCAATCACCCCCAAAAGTGGGAAACAGCAACCAATCCTGCCAGGGGAAAGGCGGGACAAGCTAGTGGCTTACTATAAGGGCAACATGCGCTCAGCCTTCAGCACCTTTCTCCACTCCTGGAGACTGACCCGTTCCACTATCTCTGGAATGTATTTTCCCTTTGTGTGGCTTCCTTTACTTTATTCATTCTTTTATGTGACAAACTGTTTGTATACAGTTGCTCTGTGTTTACAATCACTCTGTCACTGGCTCAACTCGGTACCCGTACCCATTCTTGACATTGGAAACCAGAAGACCAGGGAACATCTGCACAGACAAACCTGGCAATCTAAGAAAAGGGAATTATGAGCTGTCAGGGCCCATATAACAACAATAACAAAAAATATCCAAGGAAGCCCTGCGACTGATAAACTCATGCAACTCACCCTCTGTGTCTCACTTCAACTCATACCTGCTTTCCAGACCTTTCCAACTGTACCAGGCAAGCTTAGGCCCCTTGTCCCATAATCCTCCTGTCTGCGTCCATTTCTTATTATTTAAGTGACCTTATCCCAACTGGACACTGACCATAGTTATTCATTTTATACTCTTAATGACAAGCACACTTTTTAGAACAGAGCTAACACAGAAAAAGTATTTCTTCATTAATAAGTGCTATGGCATGCATAAGTTCACACTGAATTATAATAAATCAGTGTTCAAGTTACTAGCAAAGCTATACATGTCTGAGTTAGTCCTGAGGATGATTTTAATTAGTCCCTTGGTAATTTTAAAACTTACATTACATCCAAACAGATCAGAGTCCAGGAGCCAGGTTTTCTCTGCCACCTTCCTTCTGCCTTAATGCTGTTGTTTGTTCTCACCTTGCTCTCTCGGGACCTGGACATGCTTTTCATTCCATTTCTTTTAAGATCTTGCTCAAACCTGTTATCAAATATGTTGACTGTCAATGAATGTGAAAGCTAATAGCTTTTAGCTTTTTTTGATATGTTGGTCTTTAAAAGTCAAAGTCTGTAAGACCAAAAGACCTTCAGGAGGGATGAATAAAATCACCATTTCTTTCTTTTATTAACAAATATTGACTACCTAGTGCCAGGCATTATTTCAGGTACCAGGGATATCTTACTAAACAAAACACACAAGACTCTGCCCTTCAGGAGCTTAGATTCAACAGTGGGTGGGAGAGAGAGGTATGGTAGGCGGCAGACAATGAACACAAATACATAAATATGTAAGAAGGCATATTAAAAGGAGGTGGGTTTTATGGGAAAATAGGGCAGAGTGAATGGGACAGCAATGCTTAAATGATGGGTAGTAAATGTTTTTACAGGTCAGGACAGGGGACTGTGCCCAGAGGGCTCTCACAACCCATTATTTTACCTTTTCTATGCTCTCTTCTTTTATTATTCCATCTAGTCTCAAAGCTGCAAATATAGTTTACATGCAAATGACTCTAAAATATATAGTTCCAGTCTAGAGCTCCTTCATGTACTCTGGGTGTGTACATCCAGCTGCCTTCCTGGCATCTCCATTTGTGTGTCTAACAGGCATCTCCAATTCAATCTGTCCAGAGCATTTCTGTTCCACTATGCCTGACCCACATAGACAAGCCACGTTGCCCCACAGTTTTCCATCTCCGTTGGTAGCAACTCCATCCTTCTATTGCTCAGGCCAAAATCCTTTGGATCTTCTTTGACTCTTCCTTCTTCTAATAACCTCCCATCTGATCTGACAGCAGATCCTATCATTTGTACCTTCAAAAATTCATGCAGTTTCCAATCCTTATCACCACCCTGTGATCCTAGCCCCCATCCATTCTTGGATTGTCTTAGACGATGCTTGGATGATCACAATTGTGTCCAGAGATTAATTTCCTTTTATTCCCAATGCAGTCTGTCCATAGCACAGCAACCACTGTGTCCAGTTACTTCCAGTCGGGCCCCTCCCCTCTGATCCAGTCCTTCCATTGTCGGCTCCCAAACGCTTCACTCTGGCCTTTGCTGCCCTCAGGTCTGGCCCCCTTTGTCTCCCTGACACTGTCCCTTTTCACTTTCTGCTTCACTCTCCCAACACCTGGCTCACTTTGTAGTCCTGAAACATGCTAGGCACAATCCCACCTCAAAGCTTTTGCACCTGCTTTTCCCTGTGCCAAGCATGCTTTCCCCCAGATATCCAAACACCTCATCCCTCACCGATTCCAGGGCTTAGCTTTAATGTTGCCCTCACTATCCGGCCTCACCTGAACACCCTGTGAAAATTCACCCTCCTCTCACTCTCTGCCTTTTCTCTGTAGCACCTATTGTCCTCTGACATAGAACACATTTCACTTATTAATGTATTGCTTATTGCACCACATCGGAATGTAAACTGCGTCAGGGCAAGGCCTTTGAATTCTTCCCTGCCTGCGCCTAAAAGAGTATCTGGAACCCAGTGGGTGCTCCCTTCACATCTCGTGCTCCAGTCATTTGTCCCAGAACCAATACTGCATTAGGAACCTTACATACCACATATCATTTATTCCTCGTGACCACTCTGTGAAGTAAGTCTACGTTACCAACAGGAAAACTGAGGCTCAGGGAAGTAGAGTGGTTTGTCCAAGGTCATGTGTCTTCTACCGGTCAGACCTAGAATTTGGATTCATACTCCAAATCTCATATTATTCTCACTGTAGGACGCAGCCTTGTAATCGCCATGTTTCCTCATTTCTGTGTTTGGTGCTATGCTGTTCTGTACTCAATGCCTTGCTGACCTGAAAGAAAGTGGCCCTCCCAGGATTGGCTGATTCCCATAGATAGTGAAACCCTCACCTGGGAGGATGCCTTTCATATTCAAACCAACCATCTTCTCAATAGCTGTCACGCTCTGCCCTAATCACCCCAGGGCCAGGTAGCAGACAACTAGAGACAGCTTCTGCACCTCAGAGCCTGCTGAAACAATTTAAACAACCCATCCTAAACCAGCACACCCTGCCTCATCCTTCCAATGAAAGCCAGAATGAAGCCTCTGCCCACGTTCCCCTTTGCCCCCTCTGCTTCCCGACACACCCTGGTGCTGCCCCATGTGGTGTGGCAGACCTCCTCCTCCTGGGAACAAACTACCTTTTTGGTGGCAATGGTCTTCTGATCTGTTGGCCTCACCATACTTGAATAATATTAAAACCTACAGTTTCAACCATCCCTGGATGGTATAAGGTCTGGAAATCCTGTCCTAACAGGAAGCTTATGATAACTGAGAAGACAGTGTCTCAACTACACTCCTAATCGGTTCCTAGAAAGAGTGTCTATGGAGAGGTCTTGGAAGCCCATTGACAGAACATCAGAGAGCCAGAGAGCAAAAAGGGATTAGAAAGAAGCAATATGGGCATGGAAAATGCGCGCATACTTTACAAAATTACGGACGTATGGGAGAAAAGGAAAGGAAATCGCATTTACCAAGTGCGCAGCGCATGTTGCCATATACTACACTCGAGGTTTTTCATCACGTTAGTAAATACCTCTAAAAACCCTGAGAAGCAAGTATTAGTACTGCCTTCTACACAAACTGAAACCAGGAATCCAAGAATTTAGCTAACTTGCTCAAGTTCACAAAGACAGGCAGAGGCCACTAGGATTTGTCTGGTTTCAACATCAATGCTTTGCTTTTCACCCCACCGAGGTCCAAGCACTATGGCCGACCCAGAAGTTAGCTGGTATTAAGAGGATTAATCTAAGTTTTGCTCTCTTCTGATTTTCTCTGTTGTTTTTTTTTTAAATTAGCTTCTATCTATTCTTTTACCTCTGAGTTTCCTGGAGTCCTCTTATCCTCAAGAAATACAAAAATTATCTCTGCGCCGCGGTCCTTTCTGAATAAACACCTATCATTGCCTTTCTCTTTGTTAACTGCCTAAGCTCTTATACCACACCAGGGAATTGATGGGCATCGTTAGTCTGGAAACTGTCTTTAAAGGAAGTTTCTTTTGACAAGTTACATTGGAGTGATTGATTGTGTCCTCCAGTGAAGCTGCTGCCACCAGCCTCCTTCCTGACTTAGATAAAACTAGGCAGTTTAATGTAAAACTACTTCCTGTGTTCAGGCTCCTTATCAGCAGCCTACAAAACTAATTTTGCTTGAAGACATTCCCCTGCTCTGTTTATTAATGCAAATTTATTTAGCAGGAGAATGGGCCTTCTAGAGTCAGGTAAATTGATAGCCACATAAACAAATTAAGGCTTGAAGTACAAGAAAACAGGAAGGATTTAAATGTTCAGGGTACCGAAAATCTATCAGTCTCCGTACACGAGCCGTTTTATCGATTTGGTTCCGTTGTCTAGGAATAGCTGCATGTTAGTAGGGGTACGACCCTAGGTGAGGTTTTCACAATTTAGTTCACTTTCCTCATCCCTTAAGAGAGAATAATGATAATTGCCTCATGTAGCTGTAGTCAGGAGTAAATAGGGTATTGTAAAGTACGCACCATTGTGCCTTCCCAGAGTGGTTGTCCATAACTAAAAATAGAATGGACCACGAAATTGGTCTGTCCTTCTTTAAGTGCTGACTCTAGCACTCATTAACTGTGTGACCTTGGGCAAGCTTCTTAACCTCTCTGTACTTTTTATGCTTCAGTTTCTCCATAAGTAAAATGAAAGGAAGATATAGTAATAACCTTATAGGATCATTATTATGATTAAAATAATAAACGCATGTAAAGCCTGGGGACCTGCTCTGGAGATCTACACAATCTATTATATAATTAGTTTTCATTTTTAATTGAGACATAATTCACATAACATAAAATTCACCATTTCAAAGTTTAAAATTCAGTGGGTTTTTCAAAATTGTATTCACAATATTATGGGACAACTATCACTACTATTTAATTCCAGAATATTTCCATCACTCTATAAAAAAAAATTCTGTACCTGTTACTAACCATTCCCAATTCCCCTGTCTCCTCAGCCCCTGGCAACCAATGTCCCATTTTCTGTCTGTATGGATTTGCCTATTCTTGAAATTTCATATGAATGGAATTACACAGTGTGTGGCTTTTTGTATCTGCATAAAGTTTTTAAGGTTCGTCTATGTTATAGCATAAATCAGTATTTTATTCAATTTTTATGACCGAATAATATTCCATCATATATACTCACTATATTGTTTATCCGATTATCAGTTGATGGGCATTCAGACTATTTCTTACCTTGTAGCTATTCTTTCTTTCCCTACTAAATGGTTTTTGCACCATTTTTGAAAATCAACCAACCATAGATACATGGCTTTATTTCTGAATTCTCAATCCTGTTGCATTGATCAGTTCTTCTGTCATTACCATACTCTTAATTACTATAGTTTATAGCAGTGTTGAAATTTGTTTCCAAATTTGTTCTTATTTTTCAAAATCATTTTGGGTATTCAGAACCCCATGCATTTTCATAAGAATTTTAGCATCTGCTTGTCCATTTCAGCAAATAATGCCTTTGGATCAATTTGGGGAGTATCGTCATCTTAATAATACTAAGTCTTTCATCCATAAAGCATAGGATACCATTCTACTTTTAAGTCTTTAATTTCTTCCACAATATTTTATATTTGTAAGTGTACAAGTCTTGTCTTCAGTCAAATGAGTTCTCAAGTATTGTATTCCTTTTGATACATAGAAATTTTTTAAAATAAATTGTTTTAAATAGAATTTTTTTAAATTTTCATTTGTCAGTTATTTATTGGTAGTATAGAGAATTACAACTGATATTTGTACATTGCTCCTGTGTCCTGAAACTTCAGTGAACTTGTTTATTACCTCTAGTAGTTGTGAGTGTGCACGTGTGTGTGTGTGTGTGTGTGTGTGTGTAGTCTATAGAGATTTCTATATATAAGATCATGATATCAGCAAAATTTTTTTTCTTTCTTTCCAGGATGGATGTATTTTGTTTCTTTTTCTTGACTAGTTACCATAGTTGGAACATGCAGCACAGTGATGACTAGAAGTGGTGAGAGAAGACAACTTTGTCTTATTCCTGATCTTATGGGAAAAATGTTCAGTCTTTTGCCATCATGTATGATGTCAGCTGTGGGTTTTTTATAGACATCATTGCCAGGTTGAGGAAGTTTCCTTGTATTCCTATTCTACTGAGTATTAAAATAATTCATATTGTATTTTGTCAATTTTTTTGTTTGATTGAGATAATTATGTAATTTGTCTCTTTCATTCTATTAGTCTGGTATATTATATTGATTACCTTCTGCTTTCTGTATATTGATAAAACTGTGCATTTCTGAAAAAAATCACATTTGGCTATGGTATATGACCTTTCTATATGCTATTAGACATAGTTTGTATTTTTTGATGATTTTTGCATCTGTATTCATAGCAGATATTTGTCTGTAGTTTTCATTTCTTATGATATTTTTGTTTGACTTTGGTATCAGTATAGTACTGGACTCATAGAATGAATTAGAAAGTGTTTCTTTGTCATCGAAAGTTTGAAAGAGTTTTAAAGGATTGCTGTTGAATATCACCAGGGGCGGAGCAAGATGGTGGATGAGAAACACCACAGACAGAGTGTCTCTGCAGAAAAGGCAGATTCTAGGAGAAATTAGAATAAAGAAGCAAGTAGACGAGCATACAAAAGAGGAGGGTCAGAAGGAGGGGTATCTGAGACCACAGGAGACTCCACGGGAGGAGGTTTCAGAGGAGAACTGGAAGCAGAGACATCCTGAGTAGCCTGAAGACCAGCAGCAAGGGCAGGTGTAGCGGTTAACTTTCCCCTCCCTTGCATCTCGAACTGCTGGTGGGCTCCCCAGCGGTTGGAAGGACATGCGGACACCATCACAGCGAAGGCCACCGCCAGTGAGCGGTAAGCCTGTAGCCTATAGCGGGCGTGGCACCAGGCTCCCAACTCCCGCAGGGCATTTCCATGTGCACAGACCCTAGCCACACAGCAGGCACCATATTGCCTCATTCTCCCCTCCCCCGTCCCTATGCCTGGCTGCCAAGAGACACAATATAGCCACCAGCCAGAGGCACCTTCAGGGCACAGGACCTTCCCTTTTGGGGCCCTACAGCTGACTGAGGGGAACTCAGACAGTTAGCTCCCTACCTACCAGCCCACCCAGGTGTTGCTGGCCCAGTGATCCCAGGAGAAAAGGGCAGACCCCGAGGCTGAGAGACATCAACTCAGCTTGGGCTCCTCGTGGGTGAATTAGGACTGGCCCTCCTCTCCCTGGTGGGGTTAGGGATTGAACTCTGGGGAACAAAGGTCAGACTTGCAGACAAGATCCCGTGCACCGAGGTCTCACATTGCCCGGGATATCCGTGAACAGCCTACTGAAGTGTGTGTGCTTTCAGAGGCAGTTCAGCATCCATGAGGGCAGCCCTCCTCCCAAAGGGGGGCCATGTGCCCAGCCCAGGCAGCGATCCTGCGGAGGGAACCTCCTTGCCGGCATCACAGCCAGGGGAGGCCCGATGACATGAGGTCTGGCCTGCTTGCAGAGGCCCAGGAGTAGCCTCGGAGTTGAGGAGGGTGGAAAGGAGCCAGACCTGCTCCAGACTGCGGGTCACAGACAGCCCCACCCCCACATGCAGACTTTCTGACTGAGTGGGCCATTCCAGCCCCTTCCTGACAGCTTTTCCTGGAAGCAGAGAACAGAACTTTGCCCCCTGCTAATGGCATTGGTGGTCCCTGAGGGCAGGCTTACCCAACCCAGCTCCACCCAGACTCACTCCCAGACCAGCCCTCACTGAAGGGGAGAAAAGGACACACCTGGAAGTCCCAGGGCCCCACCCACCACCAGAGGGACTAGAGTGCCTCTCTACAGGAACAAGAGTTGGTTACAGGACACAAAAACAACAGTGTAGCCTGTTCCTCTGAGCAAGCACCACCTACTAACAGGATGGATGTTTTGCACACCCTTTTAACGCCACCTACTGACTCATCATACAGGGTGTCGTCGAATCTCACCCACAAATACCACCTACCAGCTCAGAGACTAAACAGAGCATGTCAATACCCAAACAAATACGTAAAGGCAAGAAGCAAAAACTGATCCAGATGGGAAGAAATCAGCGAAGGAACTCTGGAAATATGAAGAACCAAAAGGAAACCACACCACCAAAGAGGAGCACCAGCACCTTAGAAGTGGACACCAACCATAATCAGGCAACCAAATTGACAGAAGAGGAATTATGAATGTGGATCATAAGAAAATTCAATGACCTGCAAGAAAAACTGGATAATCAACACAAAGAAAACACAAAAAGACTCCAGGAACTGGAACAAAAATTCACTAAAGAAATTGAAACAATGAAGAAAATCTAACTGAACTCCTAGAAATGAAGAATCAATTCAGGAAATTACAAAACACAGTGGAAAGCCTCATGAACAGTGTAGATTAAACAGATGAAAGAACCTCAGACATTGAAGGTAACACCTTCCAATTAAATAAAGCAGTCACAGAGATAGAGCAGAGAAATAAAAAAAAAAGAGCAAAGCCTACAAGAGATGTGGGATTATGTGAATAAACCTAATGTGAGGGTCATAGGGTTACCAGAAGGAGAAGAAGAAAACACTCAAGGGTTGGACAAGCTATTTGAAGATAAAATAGAGAAAAATTTCCCAGGCCTTGCTAAAAATCTCCAGATACAAGTTCAAGAAGCTGAAAGGACCTCTGGGAGATTCAATGCAAACAGGAAGACATCACGGTATGCAGTCATCAGACTGACCAAAGTATTAACTAAACAGGCCCTTCTAAGAGCTGTAAGATGAAAGAAGCAAGTAACATACAAAGGAAAGCCAATTCAAATAACATCAGACTTCTCTACTGAGACTTTACAAGCAAGGAGAGACTTGGGCCCCATTCTCACTCTTCTGAAACAGAACAATGCCCAGCCTAGAATCTTATTCCCTGAAAAACTAAGTTTTGTATATGAAGGAGAAATCAAGACATTCTCAGATAGGCAAAGACTGAGTGAATTCACCAAGACAAGACCTGCCCTTCACCCAAGACATTCCACCCCCAAACCACTGAATATACATTCTTCTCATAAGCTCGTGGGTCATTCTCTAAGATTGACCATATCCTAGGGCACAAAGTACATCTCAAACAATTTAAAAAAATAGAAATTATACCATGTATCTTTTCAGACAATGGAATAAATGTAGAAATCAATCCTAGCGGGAGTTCTCATTTCTACACAAAGTCATGGAAACTAAACAACATTCTGCTGAATGATCACTTCATAAGCAAGGAAATAAAGATGGAAATCAAAAGATTCTTTGAAGTAAATGACAAAGGTGACACAAGTTAACAAAATCTGTGGGACACAGCTAAAGCAGTCCTGAAAGGAAAGTATATTTCCATAAATGCCTATATCCAAAAGTCAAAAAGATTATAAATAGACAACCTAATGAATCATCTCAAAGAGCTAGAAAAAGAAGAACAGACTGACCCTAAACCCAGCAGGAGAAGTTAAATCATTAACATCGAATCAGAACTAAACAAAATTGACAACAGGGAAACTATATGGAAGATTAATAAAACAAAAAGTTGGTTGAAAAAATAAACAAAATCAAAACGCCATTGGCTAGACTAACAAAAAGCAGAAAAGAAAAATCTCTAATAAGCTCCATCAGGAACAATAAAGGAGAAATTACAACTGATGCCGCAGAGATACAAGATATAATTTATGAACACTACAAAAACCTCTATGCATACAAACTGGAATATGTGGAAGAAGTGGACAAATTCTTAGAAACACACAGCCTCCATAGGCTCAACAGGAAGAAATAGAATTCCTGAACAGACCAATATCAAAGACTGAAATTGAAACAGCAATAAAAAACCTTCCTAAAAATAAAAGTCATGGACAAGATGGTTTCACACCTGAATTTTACCACATCTACAGAGAAGAACTGATGCCTATCCTGCAGAAATTATTCCACAACTTTGAGAAGGACAGAATCATCCCCAACACATTTTATGAAGTGAACATAACCCTGATAGCAAAACCAGGAAAGGATGCAACCAAAAAAGAAAACTACAGACCAATATCCCTTATGAATATAGATGCAAAAATTCTCAACAAAATCCTGGCCAATTGAATCCAGATGCTTGTCAAGAAAATAATCCATCACAACTGAGTGGGCTTCATCCCAGGGATGCAGGGATGGTTCAACATACGCAAATCTATAAATGTAATTCACCATATAAACAGAAGCAAAAATGAAGACCATATGATCCTCCCAATAGATGCAGAAAAGCATTTGACAAAATTCAATATCCTTTTATGATAAGAACACTCAACAAAATAGGCATAGACGGGGCTTACCTAAAAATGATATAAGCCATATATGACACTCACAGCCAATATCATACTGAATGGGGAAAAATTGAAAGCATTCCCACTTAGAACTGGAACTAGACGAGGTTGCCCACTATCTCCACTTCTATTCAACATAGTGCTGGAAGTCCTTGCTACAGCAATCAGACAAGAGCAGAATTAAGGGTGTCCAAATGGGAGCAGAAGAGACAAACTCTCACTCATTGCTGATGACATGATTTATACCTAGAAAACCCCAAGGATTCAACCAAGAGACTCCTTGATCTGATAAATGAATTTGGTAAAGTCTCAGGATACAAAATCAATACACAGAAATCAGAGGCATTCCTATACTCCAACAACAGTAAAATTGAGAACCAAACCAAAGACTCAATTCCCTTCAAAATAGCAACAAAGAAAATAAAGTACCTTGGAATATATTTAACTAAGGAGGTAAAAGACCTCTATAGGGAGAGCTATGAAACACTGAAGAAAGAAATAGCAGAGGATATAAAGAGATGGAAGAATATACCATGCTCACAGGTCAGCAGAATCAACATTGTTAAAATGGCTATACTACCCAAGGTGACCTACAGAGTCAATGTAATCCCTATTAAAATACCATCATCATTTTTCACAGATATAGAAAAAATAATTTTACACTTTGTATGGAACCAGAGAAGACCCCATATAGCAAAATCAATCCTAGGCAATAAAAACAAAATAGGAAGTATCAATTTACCAGACTTCAAACTATACTACAAGGCTATAGTCATTAAAACTGCTTTTTATTCACATAAGGATAGGGACATCGACCAGTGGAATAGAACAGAGAACCCAGATATAAAACCATCTTCATATAGCCAACTAATCTTCGACAAAGCAGACAAAAACATACACTGAGTAAAAGAATCCGTATTCAATAAATGGTGCTGGGAAACTGGATAGCCACATGTATAAGACTAAAACAAGACCCACACCTTTCACCTCTCACAAAAATCAACTCATGCTGGCTAACAGACTTGAACCTTAGGTGTGAAACTATTAAAATTCTAGAGGAAAATGTTGGAAATACCCTTCTAGACATTGGCCTAGGCAAAGAATTTATGAAGAAGACCCCAAAGGCAATCACAGCAGCAACAAAATAAACAAATGGGACCTGATCATATTAAAAAGCTTCTGCACAGCCAAAGAAATTGTCAAGAGAGCAGACAACCCACAGAATGGGTGAAAATTTTCACAAGCTATACATTCAATAAAAGTATGATAACTAGAATTTATTTCAGCTAGAAAAAAATCAAACAACCCTATCAAAAAGTGAGCAAAGGACATGAACAGAAATTTTTCAAAAAAAAAAAAAACAGAATAAAGGCCAACAAACATATGAAAAAATGCTCAACGTCTCTAATCATCAGGGAAATGCAAATCAAAACTGCAATGAGATATCACCTATCTCCAGTAAGAATGGCCTTTATCAAAAAGTCCCCAAACAATAAATGTTGACGTGGATGCAGAGAGATAGGAATACTCCTACACTGCTGTTGGGACTGCAAACTGGTTCAGCCTCTGTGGAAAGCAATATGGAGATACCTTAAAGCGATACAAGTAAATCTACCATTTGATCCAGCAATTCCACTACTGGGCATCTACTCAAAAGATCAAATGACACTCTACAAATGGGACACCTGCACTCAAATGTTTATAGCAGCACAATTCACAATCACAAAGGTGTGAAAACAACCCAGGTGCCCATCAATACATGAGTGGATTAATAAAATGTGGTATATGTATACCATGGAGTACTATTCAACTTTAAGAAACAATGGTGATATAGCACCTCTTGTATTTTCCTGGATAGAGCTGGAACCCATTCTACTAAGTGAAGTATCTCAAGAATGGAAAAACAAGCACCACATGTACTCACAAGCAAATTGATATTAACAGATCAACACCTAAGTGGACATATAGGAATAACATTTATTGGGTGTCGGGCAAGTGGGAGGGGGTGGGGGCAGGAGGAATATACGTAACCCATAACCTTAACATTTGTAGCCCTATTATATGCTGAAATAAAAAAGATTTAATTTAATTTAAAAAATAATAATAAAAGGATTGGTGTTAATTCTTCCTTCAGTGTTTGGTTGAATTGACCACTAAAGTGATTTGTGTCCTGGCTTTCTTTATTGGAAGTGTTTTGATTTGTAATTCAATCCCTTTACTTGTTATATAGCTCTATTTATATTCTCTATTTTTTTGAGTCAGATTTACTAGTTTGTACATTCCTAGGGATTTGTTTATTCCTCCTATATTAGCTAATATGTTGACATACAATTATATTTAGCATTTCCTTATAATACTTTTTATTTCTATAAGGTTGCTAGCAATGTCACCTCTTTCATACCTGATTGTAATACCTTAAATTTTCTCTCAGTTTTTCTTGGTCAGTCCAACTAAAGACTGATCAATTGTGTTGATCTTTTCAAAGAACCAACTTTCGGTTTTGTTGATATTCTCCATTGTTTTTCTAGTTTCTATTTATTCCTACTCTAACTTTTAATAATTCCTTTTTTCTGCTTCATTTAGGTTAAGTTGGATTTTCTTTCTGCATTTCCTTAAGGTGGTATGTTAGATTTTTGATCTAAGACTTTTCTTCTTCTAATGTTGACAGCTATAAATTTCCCTCTAAACACCACTTTCACCCTATTTCACAAGTTTTAGTATTATTGCTTTGCTTTCATTCATTAAAAATTATTTTCTAATTTCTTTGTGATTTCTTTTTTGATCCATCAATTATTTAGGAATGTATTGTTTAATGTCCATATTTTATGAAATTTCCAAATTCTCACTTGTTATTTACCTCTAACTTCATTTCATTATAGTCAGAGAACACATTTGTATTATTTTGATATATCGAGACATGTTTTGTGGTCTAATATATATTCTGTCCAGTAGAATGTTACATTTGGACTTGAGAAGAATGTATATTCAGAGGCTTTTTGATGAACTGTTTCATGGATATCTGTTAGTTCTAATAGTGTTGTTCAAGTCTTCTGTTTCCTTATTGATCTTCTTTTTAATTGTTGTATATAGTATTGAAATTCAAGTATGGCAATCTTCAATTTTTAATTAATTATATGGTTTTCTCTTTAATTCTGTCAGCTTTTCTTCATATATTTTGAAGCTCCATTGTATATTTATAATTGTTCCATCTTGATAGATTGACCATTTTATCAATATATAATGCAAATGGAAATGGAAAGATAGCAGGGCATCCAGCAGCACCAGACAAAATACACATTCTTCTCAGGCACACACAAATGTTCTCTAGAATAAATTATAATATTAGGCCACAAAACAGATCTTGAGAAGATTAAATCATAAACAAAACAAACTTGAGAAGATTAAATCAGATCCAGTATTTTTTCAGATCACAATGGCATGAAATTAAAAACCAATAATAGGAGAAATCTTATAAAATACACAAATATGTGGAAATTAAGCAATATGCTCCTAAACAACAAATGAATCACAAAAGAAATTAAAAAGGAAATAAAAAAATACCTTGAAATGAAAGAAAATGAAAACACAACACATCAAATCTGATGTGATGTAGCAAAAGTAATTCTAACAGGGAAATTTAGATGCCTATATCAAAAAATAACTCAAATAAATAATTTACTGTTACATACACATCAAGGAACTAGAAAAATAAGAAAAATTTAAGTCCAAATTTAGCATGAGGAAGGAAATAACAAAGATCAGAGCAGAAATAAATAAAATGGAGACTAGAAAAACATTAGAAAAAACTCAAAGAAACTAAAAGTTGGTGTTTTTTAAAAAAAACAAAATTCACAAATCCTTAGCTAGACTAACTAGGGAAAAAGTGAGAACACTCAAAATCAGAAATGAGAAAGAAGACATTACAACTGATACCACAGAAGTAAAAAGGATCATAAGAAACCACCTTGAATAATTGTGCATCAACAAATTGGATAATGTAGAAGAAATTGATCTATATCTATATCTATATCTAGATAGATAGATATAGATATATAACCTACCAAGACTGAATCACAAATAAATAGAAAATAAAAACAGATCACTCACAAGTAAGGAGATTGAATCTGTAATAAAAAGTGTCCCATTAAGGAAAAACCCACAACTTGATGGCTCCACTCCTGAATTCTACCAACATTTTAAGAACTAATACCAATTCTTCTCAAACTCTTCCACAAAATGAGGTGGAGGCAATACTTTCAAACTCTTTTTACAAGGCCACCAGTATTCTGATCCTAATACCAGACACAGACACTACAAGAAAAGAAAAATGCAGGCCTATATTTCTTATGAACATAAATGCAAACATCCTCCACAAAATATTAGCAAACTGAATGCAACAACACATTAAGAGAAAAATTCCACAGGATCAAGTAGGATTTATACCTGGGATGCAAGAAAGGTTCAACATATGTAAATCAATAAATGTGATACACCACATTAACAAAATAAAGGATAAAATTCATATGATCAGATACAGAAAAAGCATTTGACAAATTCAACCTCCTTTCATGATATAAACTGCCAACAGATTAGGTATAGAAGAATGTACCTTAACATGATAAAGGCCATACATTTCAAACCCATAACCAACATCATTTTCAACAGTGAAAAGATGAAAACTTTTCCTCTGAGATCAAGGACACGACAAAATACCCATTTCCACTTCTTGTCAACATAGTACTAAAAGTCTTACCCATAGCAATTAGGCAAGAAAAACAAACAAAAGGTATCCTAATATGAAAGAAAGAATTAAAATTGTCTCTATTTGTTGATGACATAATCTCATATAGAGAAAACCCTAAAGACTCTACCCCCAAAAATCTCCATTGCCTGGGCTAGAGTGCCATGGCACCAGCCTAGCTGATAGCAACCTCGAACTCCTGGACTCAAGCAATCCTTCTGCCTGAACCCCCTGAGTAGCTGGGACTACAAGCATGCACCACCATGCCCAGCTAATTTTTTCTATACATATTTTTAGTTGTCCAGCTAATTTCTTTTATTTTTAGTAGAGACAGGGTCTTGCTGTTGCTCAAGCTGGTGTCAAACTCCTGAGCTCAAACTATCCACCTGTGTCGGCCTCCCAGAGTGCTAGGATTATAGGTGTGAGCCACCACACCCGGCCCAGTAGCATTTTTATATACTAATAATTTACTATCCAAATGGAAAATTAAGAAAACGATTCTATTTACAATAGCAACACAAAACTTTATGTGTAAATTTAACCAAAGAGGAAAAAGACTCGTATACTAAAAAGTATATAACATTGATGAAAGAAGTGAAGAAAACACTAAAATAGAAAAGATATCCCATGCTCATGGATTGGTAGAATTAATATTGTTAAAATATCTACACTATCCAAAGAGATCTACAGATTCAATGCAATCAACAATCCAATGTTATTTTTCACATACATAGAAAAAAAATCCTTAAATTCATATGGAACCACAAACAACACTGAATAGCTAAAACAATCTTGAGCAAAAAGAACAAAACTGGAGCCATTACACTCTCTGATTTCAAAATACATTGTAAAGTGATTATAATCAAAATAGAATGGTGCTCAAATAAAGACAGACATGGTGACCAATGGAACATGATAGAAAGCCAACAAATAAACCCACATATATATAGTCAATTGATTTTTGACAAAGTTGTCAAGAACACATAATGGGAAAAGGGTGCTTTTTTCAATAAATGTTTGTGAAAACTGGATATCCACATGCAGAAGAATGGAACTAGACCTTTGTCTCACACCATATACAAAAGCCAACTCAAAATAGATTAAAAACTTAAATATAAGACCTCAAGTTGTGAAACTATTAGAAGAAAACATAGCAGGAAATCTTCATGAAACTGACCTGGGCAATGATTTTTTTGAATATGACCTGGACAGCACAGGCAACGAAAGCAAAAATAGTCAAATGGGGTAGCATTAAACTAAAAAGCTTCTAAACAGAAATAAAATAATTAACAAAATGAAGAGATAACCCAAAGAGTGGGGGGAAATATTTGCAAGCAATACATCTGATATGAAGTTAATATCATAAATATATAAGGAATTCAATCAACTCAATAGCAAGAAAACATTTAACAAAATTTTTTAAATTGGCAGAGGACCTGAACTGACATTTCCTTAAAAAAAAAATAAATAAAAGACACAAATGGCCAGTAGGTGCATGCAAAAAATGTTCAGCATCACTTATTATTAGGAAAATGCAAACAAAACCAAAATAAGTTATCACTTCATACCTATTAGAATGACTTTTATCAAAAAGATGAAAGATAACTTTTGGCAAGGATATGAAGAAAAGTGAACTCTTGTACCTTGGTGATGGCCATGCAAATTAATATAGCCATTATGAAAAATGATATGGAGTTTTCTCAAAAAACTAATAATACAATTGCCACATGATCCAGAAATTCCACTTCTGGGTATATATCCAAAAAAACTAAAATCAATATGTTGAATGGATATCTACACTTTCATGTTTATTACAGCATTATTCACAATAATCAAGATATAATGCTAGTCCATTAACAGTCAAATGGATTTAAAAATGTAGTATGTTTGTGGCATATACACACAGAGAAATACTACTAATCAGCATTAAAAAAATGAGAAATTCTGTCATTTGTGACAACATGGATGAATCTAGAAGACATTATGCTAAGTGAAATAAGCCGGGCACAGAAAGACAAATACCACATAATCTCACTTCTATGTGGAATGTAAAAGTGTTAAACTAAGAAAAGTAGAGAGTAAAATGATGGTTACCAGAGGCTAGGTGGGTGAGGGTAAGGACAGAATGGGGAGGTATTGGTCAAAGGGTACAAAGTTTCAGATACAGAGATAGAATAGGGAATTTTGTTTTTTGTTTTTGTGTTTTTTTGAGTCAGAGTCTTGCTCTGTCACTCTGGGTAGTGTGCAGTGGCATCATCATAGCTCAGCTTCAAGCTCCTGGGCTCAAGTGTCCTCTCGCCTCAGCCTCCCAAGTAGCTGGGACTATAGGAGTACACCATGATGCCCAGCAAATGTTTCTATTTTTAGTAGAGATGGGGTCTGGCTCTTGCTCAGGCTGGTCTCAAACTCCTGAGCTCAAACAATCCTCCTGCCTCAGCCTCCCAGAATGCTATGATTACAGGCATGAGCCACTGCATCCAGACAAGAGGAATAGCTTTTGAGATCTATTGCACAGCAGGGTGACTATATAGTTGTTAATCATGCATATTTTTAAATAACTAAGAAAGGTAATGTCAAACGCCTCACAATAAAAAGTGATAGGTAAGTGAGCTTCATTTAATCATCCACTTTGTATATGCATCCAAATATTACATGGTATCCCATAAATGTATATAATTATGATTTGTTAATAAAAATAATATTAAAAACAAAAGAAAGAAAACTGGGCCTTTTGAATATTATAATGTGGCAACTCTGGAAATCAGATCCCCTTCTCTCCCCAGAGCATGTTGTAAGTGCTGAAAGTGCTTGTCCTTACTTATTTAGTGACTGTTCATAATTAATTCTATGAAATCTGTAATCTTTGTCATGTATTGCCACTGAAATCTCTGTTCCATCAGTTTAGTGCTAGGAGATTGGACACAAATGTCTTTAAATGCCTAGAACAACAACTCCCACTCTTTACTGGGGGCCTTGTTCTATAAGTTGGGGCATGCCTTCAACGTTCAGCTAGGCAGCTACAACCATGCCTTAGCTCTTCACAGAGCTCACGCAGAGCCTCAGGGTTAGCTAAAGTGAGGACTTTACTCTGGGCTTTCTCAAGACTTTCCTGAGAATCTTCACAGTCTTCGTGCACATGGCTTCCTACATTCCAAGAAATATGTCAGAGGTTTTCAAAGATTTTAAGGACACCTCATTCCCTAGCCAGTCTCCATAAGCTTTTTGGTTAGTCCATTGTTTGCCTCAACCTTTTTTATTACATCAGACAGCAGCGACTAAACCATTTGCATGTAAATGTTTAGTGACAACACTCCACCTTCACAGTGGCTTAAGCACTGGGAAGTTACAAGTCAGATAAAAGAATACAAGCCTTTCGATGTATTCTTGCAGGAAGCCAGCCACCTGACAATTCAGGCTGAGAAAAAGTTGTAAGACTTTGGTTGAATTCCAGAGTTCTAAAAAAGTTGATACTGACAGTTTTCACCAGTTTTTATTTTTTTTATTTTTGCAAATTTATGGGATACATGTGAAATTTTGATCCATATATAGTGATCAAGTCAGGTTATTCAGGCTGTCCATCACTAAGTACAAGACATTCTCATTAACTATAGTCACCCTAAGCTGCTGTCAAACGTTAAATTTATTCCCTCTATCTTATCACGTTTGTGTTCTTTAACCCACTTCTCTCCATCCTCTCCCCTACCCCTACTCACCCTTTCCAGTCTCTGTTATCTATTTTTATTTTTTTCCACCTCCATATGCTGAAATTTGTTAGCTCCCCCATATAGGTGAGAACATGAGATATTTGTCTTTTGTGCATGTTGTTTAATTTCCATGTATTTGTATGGTTTCCAGAGTTCCTCTTGGTATTGATTTCTAGTTTTATTGCACTGTGGTCTGAGAAGATACTTTGTATGTTTTTTATTTTTTAAAAAAATCTGTTGAGACTTTTGTAATCTGCTCTCAAGAATGTGCTGATGAAAAGAATGTATATTCTGTAGTTGTTGGATAGATTCTTCTGTAAATGTCTGACTGGATTATCTCAAAAGACCTATCTTCAGGTTCTGAGATTCTTTCTTTTGCCTGATCTAGTATATTGTTGAAGCTTCCAAATGTATTTTGTATTTTCTTTAATATATTTTTCAGTTCTAGAATTTCTATTTGATTCTTTTTTTAAAATATCTCTCTCTTTGCAATTTTCTCATTTATACCCTGAAATTTTTTCTGATTTTTTAAATTGTTTTTCAGAGTTCTCTTATGTCTTGATGAACTTCTTTAAAATTAATATTTGGAATTCTTTATCTGGGATTTAAAAAATTTTTTTTGATTAAGGTCTATTGCTAGAGAATTGTTGTGTTCCTTTGGAGGTGTCATATTTCTTTGCTTTTTCATGTTTGCTGTATCTTTATATTGATATTTGTGCATCTGGTGCAACAGTCACTTCTTGCTATTTTTGTATTTACCTTTATAGGGGAGGAGTTCTTCCTGAAGATATATATGTGGTGTGGATTGGGCAGGGTACTTTGCCATTGACTATGTAGTTGTTTAGTGCATGTAGTTGTTTTGTCTCTGTATGATTTCTTTGATTGCAGATAGTATTCGTGGTACTTGTGATTTTTTCTCAGTGGATTAAAGTGTAGTTATTTTTGGAGGCTGTGGAGAAATTGTGCTTGGAACTGGAATGCCAGGTGGGCCAGTCTTCAGGCCTCAATGGTGGCAGCAGTGGACTGAGCATGCCTATCTTTGTTCCCCCGAGTGATGTGTGCTGGCACCTGTGTTGAGGTTATCAGTAGGTTGATTCTTGGGCCTCCACATGGCTTGGTTGGATGCTGGTGGTGGCAGTGGTGGATCAGGTAAGTGGGAAGGTTCTCATGCCGCTGGGTGGCTGGCATAGTGTGGAGAATGGCAGTAACAATGGTGGTACAATTCTCTGCATCCCAAGTGGTATGCATGGATGTTGGCAGTGGCTTTGATGAGTTGGGTGGGACAGTGTCCAGGCCCACAGGTGGCACTTTCAGGTAGGTACCAGTTGAGGTGGTAACAGCCAGGAGATTAAGCCCAACTTCAGGCTCTCAGGAGGTATGCACAGGTGCCCAAAGTGGTGGATTGGGTTGGGCAATCCACAGGATACCAAGCTATGTGCTCTTTCTTGGAGGGGGACAAAACCAAGCTGACTGAGCCTGTATTCAGGCCCCCCATTGGTAAGAGCAAGCACCAACCACAGGGGGTGGGGGTAGAGCAATTCTAAGGCTCTAGAAGAGTGCCCAGGTGAGGAACGGTAGCAGCTGTGCTGAGACATCAACTCCGGAGAGGAGTATTTCATACTCTGTATATCAGTGATATATAAAATATGTGATTATCTTTTTTATATGGTCCCTAAATTCAGTAAATTTTCTAAATGTACTTATAGATTTTAATCATTCAACTCTAGATTCTTTGGATTTACTGTATGTAAAATCATTCCATATGCAAATAATAGAAGTTTTATTTATTATATTCCAAATATTATACTTCATATTTATTGTTTTTACCTTATTGGTCTGGCTAGGAATTCCAGTACAAAGTTGAATATAGGTGATGATAGTGAGCTTCCTTCTCTTTCCCCATCTCAGTATTAAATAAAATGTTTGCTAAATGAGATTTTGTTTTGTTTTTCAGTAACATCTAACAGATTGAAGATTTCTTGCCTTTCTCGTTAGCAAAGATTTTTTGTCATGAAGAGTATTAACTTTATTAAATAATTTTCTGAAACTTTTGAAATGTTTCTGCAGTTTTTCTACAATTTATTAATTTGACGAATTATGTTAATCAATGTGTAAATATTACACAAATTTTTATTTCTTGCAATGAATCAACTTGTATATGCTATATTAATATATTCTATAACTAGATTCAATTTGATATTATTTTGCCTAGGATCTGTGTTCAAGAGAAAGTTTGACCTTTAAATTTCCTTTCTTATAATGTCCTTCTCAAATTTTGCTAAGAAATTTATGCTGATGTGGTGTTTCCCTTTTTCAGTTTGCTCGAGGAGTTTATATTTGATTGGTGTTATACTTATTTAAAAATTTATAAATTTCACTGTTGAAATCATCTAGACTGGAAATTATCAATTAAATTACTTAAATAATTTTTGCATCATTCAAGGTTTTTAATATCTTTTAGCTCAGATTTTGTAAACTGTGATTTTAAGGAATTTGTCGATTTTGACTAACTTTTTACATCTATAGGCATTTATTCATTTATCTTTTGTATTTTCTAATTATGTATGCAGGATATTAATAATATGTGCCTTCTCAATTTTCTTCTCTATTAGCCCTTACAGCATTGTACCAATTATATCTTTTCACTATATCATTGTCTATTTTTGTGCATCCTTTTTATAGTATGTTTCTTTTTTATTAATTTCTTATATCTTCCTTCTGAATTCTTTGACTTTAATTTTCTGTTATTTTTTCTAATATATTGAACTGTATATAAAATTATACATTTTCAGGCTTAGTTTCCCTAATACATGCTATAAATTTTCCTTTAAGCATAACTTTTGCTTCATCTTACATTTTGGAATTCAGTTTAATTTCCATTATGATTTCTTTTTTTATCCATGACTTATTTAAAAATATTTTTCTTAATTTACATAACTTTTGAAACATTTTTAGATATGTATTTATTTATTTATTTCTACTTTAATTTCACTGCTGTCAATGAACATATTCTGTGAGATTTCCATCTTTTGGAACTTACTGAATTTGCTTTATGGCCCAACATGTTTAATTTTGGTTAATATATGGGTTTCTATAGGGATGAGAAAATAATGTATATTCTGCTGTTCTTCAAACTAATTATAAATTCAGATTTGTCTATTTGTTCTAATAAGTAATGAGAGAGATTGTGTTAAAATTCCCCAATGTGATTATAGATTTATCCATTTCTCTATTTCTGCTTTATATGTTTTTAGACTTTGTTACCAAATGCACACAAATTTAGAATTTTTATATATTCCTGATAAACTTACAGTTTCATCATCATGGAATATCATCTATATCTCTAATGATACGTTATTTCATAAAGTCTTCTTTGTCTAACATTCATATAGTTCCACTAACTTTCTTTTGGTTAGTGCTTACAGCCTGTGTCTCTTTTCTACCTGTGACTGATTTCTAAGGGAAAAAAATCAGTACTTGTTTCCTAAAGATTAAGACGTGAAATCCATGAGCCCTTTCATAATTCCACTCTTGCCTCTGATAGATGGGTTTTCAAACACATTTACTTATAAAAGGCAATCATTATTCAGAAACACGGAAATGAAGAAACGCTGTACACCATCTTCTAAAATGTAGAGTTTCTCTTCTTTTTTATGTTTTTTGTCTCTGTGACTTACTTATTTTGCATTCATTGTTTCTTCAGGGTTGGAGATTTTCCTTTTATGCTGCAGACATTTCCAAGATTTTTTAGTGTATTGATTTGATTAATATCTCCAAAAAGTCATTTTAGCCTACTGGCAATTCTTTAATTCAGATGGCTACAAATGAATACTAATTGTTTCTGAGAATATTTGTTTGAGTAAAAGTGATATTTTAAAAGTCTTCAAATACATATGTGAATCAAGATATTTCTTTCATTGGACAGCAAATTAATTTGTTCCTCATCAAATTACAATTATATGCCCTATGCATTCTCTCTTCTTAATGAGGTTTTTTAAAGAATCTTTCTGGAGTGATATAGAAGGAAATGAGACTCAAAAGTGACAAGCTGTTTTTCTTGGAGCAAAGTTAGAATTGTGCCCTTTTATACTTCAATCCTACAGCTTCTGGTGACAAGGATTCTGAGCTTTGGCAACATTTCTCTACTACTAGACCTCCCCAGAATTAAGACAAAAATTTCTGTAAGTGCTAATGATTGTCTATGCCTGCCTCTCTGCACATAGCAGTCAGCAAGTCACTGTCTCAGAAGGATCAATCCAGAAGCCATGAGCAGAGGGAAATGGGCAGTTCCATTGTAAAGAAATGCAGTAAAATAAGTCTATTGTAAGCATTTTGACATAGGCCTGTCCAAGACTAGAGGGTATGGATTAGAGCAAAAGGGATGAATAAAAGACATTCTGAGAAAGAACAGAGGGGACTCAGTAGATTTTATCCCCACAGTTGCTAGAAGTTACTTAGAGGTAAGCTTCTGTGTTAGATAACAGTAGTGTGAGTCTGCTAGCTTGTCCCCACGTCTCCAGTAACTAGCATAGCCTAGCACAGAGTAGGAGGCACAATAATTGTGCTATTAATTAATGTATAAATAATTTAAAGTGAATGATCACATTTTCATAATTCTTTTCATTGGAGATTTCTGATTTTAGGTTTAAATGACAGTTTGTTTAAATACAAAATCTTAAAACTCAGTCCTCTAGAAAAGCCATCCAAAGAATTTGCAATTTCTTTCAGAAATTAACATAGATAGTGTTGAATGAAAGTCTTTATATTGATCATGGCAGAAATATGTCAGGACTTTCCAAGCTCCCCAAGACACACTTTCAGGATCCAGAAGTTGCTCATTTCAACAAAAAGCCCCCTCCCCCTTCTTTTCATAATGCCAAGTCCCACTTTTGCTAAGCCTTTGTTGCATGAAGAACGAATTAAGAATGCAATAGTCTCTTGCGTCTACAAATTCTTTCAGCAACTTTATCAATAAAAAAATTTCTTAAGTCAATCAATAGTATTTCCTAATAAGCATTGGTTCTTCATAACATTACCTGATGTGATGAGTAAAAAATGTGTTCTGGAAAGGGATAATTTTGGAAATTCTGAGTTACACGATCATAAAGTCTCTTCCCCTCCAACCATCTCCAAGGGGCATTTACTATTCTAATGTGTGATAGAAGCGATTGCATTGACCCCCACCACTTACTTTGATAAGGGCATCATACTGAACAGTGCTCCATAAAACACTCTTGGAGAAACTCTGATCTTAGAATTTCATGCGTAATTATTTCTCAGAGCTTAATAAATATTTGCTGAATAAATGCTTTATATTCCTCAAAAGCTTGTGAGCTGTGCAAAGACAGGATAGAGTCATTCACTTATTTAATAAGGATTGATAAATGACCAAAGACTTATTACTAACTATGCTGACAAAAGGCCAGACAACTGTACTTTGGGGACACCAGCAGTGAGTTGTATAAGAAGCTAAAGTTTTCAAGGCATCTGGGACAATTTTCTCAGCCCTAGTAAACACAGTCACTTCCATAAGTTTGCCTTGCTATTTTCTGTAAGTATTGAACTACCGTGTCCAAATCACTTTTATATAGTACAAGTTATTCCCTGAGGCAGGTGGACAATTCCACTTAAAGGAAAATTGCAAAAGAAAGATTTGTCCGTCTCCTGCTTCCCCCAGTTTGCACCTGACTGCTGAAGGACCACCCCCTCCCACACACACACAGGGGGGTACCTACCCTTCTGCAGACCTCTCTCACCTGCTCAGGGAAACTGCCTGCCTCTGGATGGAGAAATTATTGCAGTACATGGACTCCAAAGACGGCACTGAGGTTAGACAAAAAACTCAGCAACATCCAGGACTACAGATTCCCTCTCTCCCCACTGGCCCCTGGCCCTTCCATGGCCATTCAAAAGAGTTCCAAAGCAGAAAGCCCTGGAAAGCCATCGAACTACAAATACAGATGTGGAAGAGAAGGCTGAAGAGTGAACCTCACACAGAAGAATCAAACTTCCACCCATTTTGTTCTTCCTCCTGCCATCCCACTTGCGTCCTTGTAGACTCCATTTTTCCTTAGTTTTAAGTGGGAGATCCTACTTTCTGAAGGTAGAATGTTTGGGAAAGAAGGGAGAGTGACCACCACTTGAAACAATGGGAAGAGCTGAGAGACTGGGAGTGCTGAAGACAAGCTTGTCTACTTAATTTGCCAAAATCCTAGAAGGCTAATATTGTTCTTCCTTGTTGAAATGCTGGAAATTCTTCCTGTGTCTCCTAGTTGCCCTCTTCTGTTTTGCTTTAGGTAAAAAAGCAATGGAATGTTCTCTAGTGGAATAATTACTGAGATGTTTATACTTTACCAATACAACATAATGTATATGATAATAAGTACAGGGTCAAAGTTTGAGTGATATGGCCATAGAATTGTAGTGTCAACATTAACCTTCCAGTGTCACTCTGAGACAGAGAAACTTGAATGCTCAAAACAGGAAAATTTAGTCAATCTTTAACAACTTTCTTTGAAACAACTCAGAGGAAATGCTCCATGGATAACAGTAGTGTCTCCCACAACCTCCCCTCAAAGCACAGGACCAGATGGCTTACCTCCACCCAGAACACTCTCTGCCAGTTCACTCCAAAATGTGGTAGCCTACTCAGCTTACTCACAATGAGTAGTAAGTAATGATCACGTTTACTGAGTGTTGTGCTAAATGCTTTTCACGTACAATCTTGTTTTGTATCTGTAATCACAAATACTCTAAGAAATAGATGATAGTATGCCTGATATATAATTGACAAGATAAAGGATTTGCAGGTCTTCATTAATGTTAGTGTTAAAGGATATAACTGCAACAATATTCTTTCTCTTTCCTAAGGTTAGGTTACAAAGCAACTATATTTGCTCTTTTAGTTCACTCTGACTTAAAATTTTCTCTTCCTCACCTTGATTGACTCTATTTCTAATTATAATTGAATCTTAGAACTATACATATATAACTATAAAATATTTAAGCTGGCATGTACCTCAGCAGCCATTATTCAAGCAGAAATTCCTCATTTCTATATGACAACCTGAGGCCCAGAAATATTAAGCTCCTTATCCAGAATCACGACCAGTCCTCACATCTTCAGACTCTCATTTGCAGTTTTTTCTATAGTAGTTGGCCTTAATTCTTTTTCAGTAGGAAACCTCTGAAACATTTCTCTTACATATCATCCCCTTGCTACTGGCATCTTCCAATGGTGGCAAGGAGAAACGCCTTAAAGTTACAGGAGTAAATAGAGTCCTATGATCCCTGCCTCTGCCTTGCCTTCAGGAGTACGGCATAACTCGGTCTGCATGCAGGCCTGAATTAAATCAGTATTTCGTTCCATTACCTTCAGTGGGATTCTCATTGCCCTTCCTAGAATAATTTAATTTCTCCCACTTCTCATATTAAATGATACCTGCAAGGCTTAGCTGATGAACACCTCCTATTTTACTGTAGGAGGTCTTCCTTCAGGTATGTAGGACATACATCTTTTACTATTAGTGAAGACCATTAGCTTTAACATAATGCTCTCTCTCTGACATCTACTATAGTAGTAATACTCTCAGCTCCACAACGCAACTCATTCCCATGGCTCTGGATAAATAAAAGTAGAATATCTATAATTTTTTGACCATGCATTTAAAGAAAGAACATCAATGAAAGAGAGAAGGGAATTCATTGGAGACCCATAGAATTGCCTAATTTATAGAAAATTTTTATTATTATTGCCTACATTTGTAGTAAAACATTATACAAGGTGTCCCAAAAGTCGCCATACATAGGGAAAATGTGCAAAATGTAGCTAAATGTACCTTTATTTATAAAATATTCACTACAAAATTAAAAAAAAAGTTTCCTTTGTATGGAAACTTTTGGGATACCCTGTATTAAGGGTGACATTGACACAATTCAAATATATACATGAAAAACATCAGAAGACTATACCTCATTAGAAATTTGGACAAAAATAACACCAATGTTCATGATAATATCAGCTAACATTTCCTGAGGCATTTCTAGGCATTATTTTAAGTATGTTGTTGGCATTACCTAATTTAATCTTAATGAGATGAGTAATTTGTCCAACATCCCATGGCTAGCAAGAGGTAGAGCTGGATTCAAGCCAGGAGAGCACCCTGCACATGCTTTGAACCTCCATACCGTAGTGGAGCCCAGCTCAAGAGGGAACACTGTGGCACACGTTCTAACACAGTGCCCCAGCCAGGGGGGACTTGCAAGGCCCTGTGCCTGGAAAATTAACATAGACAACTTAAAAAGCATATAATGCATCAAGTTTTCTCTCAGACTACAGAAACACACATACACACAAACAAATACATTGAGATCTCAGGAAATTTTAAGCAGGATTAGTGATCTCTTCTTGTTTCAGATTATCAATCAGTGAATCTGTCAAAAAATAACTGAGCACCTACCATGTACTTAAGTCACTAGGCATCTCAAGGGCTCGCGCTTTTTGCCTTACAACTTCAATTGATAAGTGTATTATATCATTATGAGATATCAGACCAAGATGTAAGTGTGCAAGATGTTACAGCTGCCACAGTGATATGCACACGGCAGGTTATCGATGTCGCAGGTTACAGGGACTAATCACTCACCTGTACTGTCCTGGAGGTTCCAATGAATTGAAAACAGGCAAAAGAGCCCTCTGGGATCTAGGATCAGTATTACCTGTGTTAAAAGGTTGTCTGAGGCCCCATAGCAACCAATGAACATGATTTCCTGATAAAGTCTGATTAGAAAATGCAGTTTGGACCTGAAGCCAAAGCGAGGTTTTCAGCCACCTGCCTCCCAAGTGGAATCTTCTCCAGGCACTTCCTACAGAAAAAGTTTTGTCCACAAAATACAGTGAAAGCCTAATTCATGGAGAGTCTCAGTTACCCCCACACACAAGGGACCTGCAGAACACGAGCCAGAGGGAAGCGGCAGCGCCACAGTGCACCGGAGGCGGGCCCTGGCGCCCGCGTGCTCTTCTGCGCAGGAGCTGGCCTTCCTGGCCGGTGCCTGGCCGAGCTGTGATGCTTGCAGCAGAAGAGAGGGGATGGAGTATGTTTCCTGCTTTGGAGGAACTTTCTTCTGTCTATCCCTACCTCCTTAGGCCAGAAAAGGAAATCCCTCATTCTCCCACAGGCGGAGAGAAAGACTGGAGAAAGTGCTCCCATCAAGAGAGGTGGGAAGTTTGGAAGGGCAGCTAGTCCCCGGCCTGCAAGGGCCTGCAGGGCTGCAGGGCTCCATCCGGCCAAGGAATAGCTCGGCAGACACGGGCCAGCTCTCACTACTCAGCGCAAGGTGAGTTCAAAGAAAAAAGGGGACTGTTGAGTGGAATCTTGGAAGATAAGATAAGAAGACATTCTGTTAGCCAGGCAAATGAGGCAGGAAAGATCATTCTAGATAGAGTGGGATGGGAAGACGCTCCTGAGTGGAGGTGTGCCTAGGCTGCAGCCAAAGTTCACAAAGCTTCTCTGCCCCTCCTGCTCCCCGCCCAGGGAGGTGGGGCACGGGAGGGGCAGGATGAAGGACAGGAGAGGCAGCAGCAGTGCCTCTGAGCCCAGGAGCCAGGAGCTTTTCTGGGGAGCCCCCTGAGGGCCACAGTGTTGTGGGGGTCCAAAACCCAGCAAGTAGATGGCGATCAGAACCCCTTCTTAGATTCAGCCAGGGAAATTTCTTTTTAATAGAATTAAAAATAAACAAATTTTCATTTGAACAAAGTGTCCTGAAGGTTGGGGGAAAAAGAAGCAACCAGACACCACTACTGCATTAGCCAAAGAGCCAGTGCTCCGCATGCAGCTGCTGGTTTGCTTGGTAAGAGGCGTGCTGTGATGGTACGGAGAGTCTGCTCCTTGCAGGCTGGCACTGAATTTGCGCCTTTAGGTAGGGATTTGGCAGTGCTCGCCACATACAGTGCTTGCTGAACGTGCTTCCCTCCACCATGGTGGTGCCCGCACTGCGATCTGTGACAGTTCTCCCACTCAACCCGGCAGTCCTTCCTCCTTATCCCCCTTAGACAGACTGCCCTTTTCCCACGTTTCCTTTGCTCTTAGGGAAATGCACACGTTTGCGTATGCGAACACCCAGGCATCAGCCCCAGTGATGCCTGCCCAGCCCGGTCTCTAAACAAACGTTTGTGCTGCTCAGAATGGCATGAATATCAAGCATGAGACTAGAGGCAGGCACCTCCCGTCCTCCAGAAATTAAGAGAAAGAGAAAACCAGCTAGGAATGGAGCGAGAAATCATATAAAATAAAACCATGGTACTGTTGCAAGTGAGATAAAGGTCAATGGATTTCAAAATGTCAAACAACAAAAGGGTAATTTCCCTTCCCGTTTGCGGTTAGTACAGTTTAGTTGCTGCCAAGTCTTAAACGTTTCTGACTTTCTGTACATTTTTAGTCTCAGAGTAGCAGTTTATTAGCAATTTATTCAAGTTTATATTAATATCCTCATAAATGTCAATCAGCACCTTAAGTGATGTGCAAAATTTTGGTAGCTAGATTATGTCTTGGGTATAATAATTGTGCATTGATTCAAATATACCGACGTTCAAAGCCCCATTGAGGTGCAGTGTGGAGGGTGGGGCTGCGGGTGGCAGGTGGATACTAAATTCTTTAATGCTCCTTGTTCACTGATTCTTTCTGGATAATAAAAATGTCCAAATCACAAATGATGGTGGCTCTCTGGATAGTTAACAAAGTTTTATTGAGTTTCCATATATGACAGGCATTGTGATATACACATATATAGTATATATGTGTATATATTTTACAGTTCATGTAAAAATGCACATGAAATCTCATATGAGAAAGAGAGACTCTTTAGAGACTTTTTAGAAAAAACACGCTACAAAAGCTAAAGACATTATGGGCACTCAGTAAAATTTGTATTAATGTCATATTACTGTAACTGCTAATAATAATTTTTTAAAAATGGCAATGTTCATGTGCCAGCTTTAGGGATACATTATTTTAATTTGAGGGTAATTGTCACTACCTTTATTTTAGAGATGATGAAATTGTGGTTGAGATAAGTTAGAAGGCATTTCCGAGGCCATACAGCAATTCAGGGGTGAAGCCAACTCAAGCTTTCCCCACGGCATATTGATGCCTGCTGAATCTCAATAAAACAGTGCTCAATTATCACATTTTCAAGATGAACTAAAGCCATAAGGCAGACTATGTAATAAACTGGCTAGCAGCTGAGACTATAACACATATTCTATAATTCTATAATATATATTCTCTCAAATTTTGCTTTTCTCTTCAATGCCCAAGCAATGCATCATTCTCAAGTTCCCTAAGGAATAAAATCCATGCAGTATAATTGATTGGTTTATTAAGTATCTTATGCTGAACTCAGTAGGGTGTGGAGTTGTGAATGAAGAAGGCACAGCCCCTGCCCAGGCAATTGACATGCAGACAGCCAGCTTCAGCTCATCAGTTCTGTGGTAGAGGTGCCAGCAATATCTAAGGAAGAACAAGGAACAGAGAGGTTGGTATCTATAGGAGAGTTGGAGAAACTTCAGGAAAGGTAACCATTCAACAGCCCTAAAAGGAAAGTAGGGAGCAGGATCATCTTCATTGTTAGTTGAAGAACACTACACAGACACTAAGTGTGAAAGTGTATGATGTGTTTGGAACAAGTGGGCATGGTGGGTGTCTTAGCCCATTCCTGCTGTTATAACAAAATACCCTGTACCAGGTAATTTATTTAAAAACATAAATTTATTTCTCATGGTTCTAGAGGCTGGGAAGTCCAAGATCAAAGCACCAGCAAATTTGGTGTCAGGTGAGGGCTACCCTCTGACTGCAAGATGGCACCTCTTACTGTACCTTCACATAGCAGAAGTGACAAAGAAATGACAAACACTGTAAACTCAAGCCCTTTTATAAGGGCACTAATTCCATCCATGAGGGCAGAGCTTTTGGGACCTAATCCCCTCCCAAAGGCCCCACCTCTTAATGCCATCACCTTGGGGATAAAACATAGGAATGTTCCAACATAGGAATTGTGGGGAAACACCAATATTCAGACCATACCAGTGGAACTTGAGGGTGGAGGGCTGTGTTGGACCAAATGACAGAAGGAATGAATTCCATACTAGAGTTTAAATTCATACTCCATAAAAAATGGAATGAAGAGAAGGATTTTGATAAGAAATACAATGTTGTTAGACATTTTTTTAAGGAAAATAACTTACTAAAGATTAAACAGGGGAGGTAGAACAGATGAATTAAGACCAGATTTTAGCAATAGTACATGGTCAGACATGGTTCCTTTTGGAAGGGGGGGTTGGGCACTTTAGGGTTCTCCTGCTCCCTCTCTCCATGTGCAAAGAATGCATGTGGAAATGCGCTTCTCTGTGGTGGGGGGAGATGAAGGGATTGCTCTATGCCATGCTCTTCTCCAGTACTAAAAATTCTCCGTTTACCCCTTTTCCTGTTTTTCCCTTGAGCAGAATTCAGTGTTTTCTGGGAAGACAATCAGTGGGCTTAAATAAACACAGCCCTGGGTAACTCCCCTAAAGTGCTGAATGCGTCCCTCTCAGAAATGAGATGGAAATCTTCAGAATCATTTGAGTAACTTCAACTGTGGCCCTGTAAACAACAGGGAGATTCTCAGAAACTGAAGACAAATAAAACAATTTCTAATACAGCACTCATTATAATCATGTAGCACTATAGAGCATATTTATTAGCATATTCACATGTGTAGTATACTTATAGAATTTATACTATTGAAATTTGAATTTACAGTATTATAAATTAGATATAATAATGTTATATATTAATATTATAATTTCATGTGAGCTCACATAGCCTCATGTCCAAAGGCTTGCAAACATGAATTCATAGATGTGATATATTAAAGCAAGTTCAGAGCAAGTCCTTAAAATAAAAATATTTTATTTTATTTCTTTTGTAGAGACAGGGTTGCTCTGTCACCAAGGCTGAAGTGGTGGCATAATCAGAGCTCACTGTAACCTCAAACTCCTAGGTCAAGTGATCCTTCCACCTCAGCCTCTCAAGTAGCTAGGATTACAAGTGCTCACCACCATGCCAGGCTAATTTTTTAAAATGTTTATAGAGGCAAGAGTCTTATTATGTTATCCAGACTGATTTTGAACTCCTGACCTTAAGCAATCCTCCCACCTCAGCCTCCCAAAGGGCTGGGATCACAGGCATGAGCACAATTCTTGGCCAAATAAAAATATTTTACATAATCAGGATTTGTGAAATTCAGCCCTTTCTTTTCCTGGGAATGCAGTTTAGCAATTCAGCTACTCATATAAAGATTCTAACAACTTAAATGTGAAAAGCTTTATGGCAAATTGTTAGAATTATAATGGGCTGCAACTTAAGTGTCAGAAGAGAAAAAAAAATGTCTCAATTAGACTGAACTTCCCTCAGGAAAAGAAAATCTGAATCTACAATAATGTTTTAACTCAGATTAATGAAAGTAATAACTACAAAAATATCAACAACAATTACAATATAACCAATTAGCCAATTAAGGACAGAGGCGTATAAAACATGCAGTTTTTAAGTGTTCCTGGTCCTATAGGATACACAATAGAGATGTATAAATAATGATATATTAATATGAATAATGAGTCATTTGGGAAGGCTAACCTCCTGGGATCAGTAGTGGAAACTATGAAAAGAAGAAGGTTTTATGATATTACAAAGGCTTTTTAGGACCTTATAGGAACTCCTGCAACTCCACCTGCAACTCCTAAAATAAGTGACTTCTGATACATGAGTTCAGGGAACATCCTTGACTGGTGAAGAGAAGTGAAGGGAAGTGTGCATACCCTGCTACAAGTTTGACAAAAATACCTCTGCTTGGTTCAACTGAGCCACACTGAGGCAGGTACAGAAGAGTTCATGGAAAACCTCTAAAGGTAAGAGCCATAGGTGTCTTCTTCCTTCCCTAGCAAACAAAATTGTTAACCTGCTTCTGCAATTCAGGGAGAACCAGTGACAAACTCATGAAAATATGGACCAGGTGTGTGCTGAGGCAAGACAGGATAGAATGCCACAGTCACTACACGGGAGGAAGCTTTTTGTAGTCAGAGGACCACGCTCCACGTTCATCTCATATTTTATTCACCTGCTCCTTCCTCTCTTGTCTCACCAGAGAAAACCTGGGATTCAATTCAAAAGGAAGCTTTAGCAGAAGCTTGTGATGGAGAAATATTTCACCTAATCCATCAGTGTTAAGTATGTCAAAAATCAAACCTTCCATGCACTGTGATAAATCACTCTGTCTAAAACAATAGGAAATATGCTATTCGAATGCAACACCAATTGCTGTGAATTCCAAACAGCCATGCAAAAGTCAAATGCATGCCTTGGAGACATATAATTTCATGGTATTTTTTGAGGACCTATAAATCTTCAAAAAGTAAGTTCGGCGTATCTAACATGATGGAAAACTAAATAAAATATGATTAAATACTAGAAAAGATACAAATAAAAATACATTTTATTCATTCTGTACAGTGCCTAGTACATAGAAGATGTGCAAAGATTTTCTAAGGAACCTGTGAATAAAGTCCAGGATTCCCACACTTACTACTATGATTCCTCAAAATAGCCCCACCTTCAACATAATAAGTAATTACAAGATCAGCGAAGCTCTATAGAGTTGCCTGTTCTTACTACTGGTTTGACCAAAGGCTCCCACGTACACTGGCTGTGCCTGTTCGACCTTTGGTGATCAGCCAACTTACTCCGTGTTACTTAGTTGAGTTTTGTTTTGATTTTGTTTTGTGTTCGTTCATGCATTGCATAAAAAGAATAGGACACTTTCTCCCTGAGGGCTCACTGAGTCAAATTGAGAATGAAAGTGGGAGTGGCCATGTCTGTAACTGTGTTTGGGGCAATGAAATTTTGGTAACCAGATTAGGGAGCCTCGTCCTAGGGTGGCTATCAATAGCCAGGTGATATTCAGGTCAAGAACAAGGTGCACTCTTAATAAGAAGCTCGTAGAAGCTTAAATGAGAGCTCAGCATCAATAAGGAATTTTGCGTTCCACCATAATTATGCTATCAAAGTGAAAGAGGGTTTAGTCGAAAAAGTAAAAGGCCACAAAAATTGAATTGCTAGAATTGTGTATTAATGAAAAAAATATATAGGCATTTCTTTATTTACTGACAGTAGGAAAAACAATGAATTTCTATTTTGCAACCATTAAAGTCCTTCAATAACAAAGGATCATTCCCTTAATATCATCTTTGCCAGAGTTTATCAGAAGATCTCATAAATGTTTTCTGGACCAAGTCATTTTATGCCTCTGTTTTCATTCATCTTACAATTTATTAGCTTATCCAAAACGAGATTGCATGACCATATTCTTTGCAGTTCCTTTTTTCTTATTTAACTTCTTTTTAGAAATGGCAATTAGTATTCATATTCCAGAAACCAATGGCTGTTTATTAATGTGTACATGCATACACACACAGTTTCCACACAATGTTAATATCATCACCTCTGGTGATAAAATAAAGAAATAAATAAATGGTCCCCAACTGTTTTTCAGATAATTTGATTACATCTGTGGGAGGAAAATTCTATCTCAGTCTCTTCTATATGACCTGGCTCCAGAAATTCTGTCCTAGCTCATCTTTTCTTACTAACATGCAGAATGTTTTTGCTTATAATGTTTATGAAACAATAAGTAGTAAAGTTTTCCCAACTGTTCCCCCACAACTACGAACTGTTACTTGGTTAATATTTCAGAATTTTTATATGAAATGCATACATACTTGTATATGTATGTATATACATATGCATGTGTCTATATGTTTATGTTTGTACATACATATACATACACATACACACACACACACATAAAGACAAAGAAAGAGGCAGAGAGATAGAGAAAACAACCACACAGCAGTCAGAACGATCTTACAAATAAGAACACCAGGCAGGCCCTGGCATGCCCTCAGAGTGGTCTCCTGCTGTACCCATGTCTCTTAATGTGGCCCTCAGGGTCACCGTCCTCCCTCCTGATGGGCACCATCTGGCCACTATGAGTTTCTCTCTGGTTCTCAAACATAAGGTAAAGAAACCTTACCTGCTCCTGCGCCCTGACTTGAGTGCTTCTCCCCCAGATCTCAATTTGCCTGGCTTATTCTGAAGCTGAGGGTTTCAGCACAAATGCTGTCTCCTCAGAACTCCTCCCTGAACCTGCAGACACTCTCTTCCACCCCGTCTAAAGTGGCCCCCCTGAATTTCTGTCATGTTGCCTTGAACATTTCCTTCAGAGCACTGTAATTACCTGATTTATTGTTTTTATTGTTCTCGTTCTGATTTCCCCGCAACATGACTGTAGGTACCTTGTTAGTGTTGCCTGTATCATCACCTATCATGACATATAGTAGATTCTCAATAAATGTTAGCTGAGTGAATAAATGAATGAAAAAATTAGTTCAAAATTCACATATCATTGGATAACTTGCTTTTCTCCCCATGCAAAATAAATTATGGAAACAGTCCTATGTCAGCACATATGGAGCACCCTACTTTCTAGTTGCTGAATTACAGTCCAGAATACAGATTCATATCATTAAATTAAGTATCTTTCTATTAATGGATGTACAGGTTCTTTTAATTTTTTCATTATTAGATACAGTCCTGAAATATATAGCTTTGTGCTTGTATTTGAATACTTGCACAACTTTTTTTGCAGAAAGCTTTCTATGTGTGAAATGGCAATATTAAAGGATTTTTAAATGTGCATACATACTTTTAAATGGCCCTCAACAAATGCTGTCCAAAACTATGAATAGTCTGGGATTTTACCTTGCTAATAAGTCCGCCTTATGCAGTTGCATGGATGTTGGCAGAACATATGAAACTCCTGTGTCAAAGACAAAGGACTTTGTTGCTCAAATTCCTTGTTGCTCATATGGGCAGTAGGAGTTTCATGTCGATGTTTGCTATGGTCTGAATATGTTCCCCCAAAATTCATTTGTTTAAATCCTAATCTCCCAAGTGATGATGTTAAGCGGTGGGTCCAACTAAAAATATATATAGAAAAAATTAGCTGGGCATGATGGCACATACCTGTAGTCCCTGCTACTTGGGGGGCTGAGACAGGAGGATTGCTTGAGCCCAGGTGCTTAAGGAACAGTGAGCTACAATGACGCCACTGGACTCTACCCAGGGCAACAGAGTGAAACTCTATCTGGAAAAAAAAGGGGGGGGGGTTTCCTAAGAATGTCATACCTCATATCTACCCATGTTATACTGGTCAGAATTCAATCACAGGGCCCCAGCTAACTGGAAAGGGGGCTGGAAACTGCCTTCTATCCAGGTGTCCAGGAGGAACAGGAGGCAGAATTTGGTGACCATGTGACTACCATAGCCTCAGAGAGCCTATGTGGTCAGAGCCCATATTACTCCCCCATGACACCTTCCCCACCAGGTCCTGCGTATCAGAGCAAATCCCTGATATTCCTGTTTCTACCACCAGAAACTCTGCTCTTCAAAGGCCCAGTAGTGCGGGTTGAGGATATGTGTAGCACCAAGAGAGAAATGATAAGGACAGAATAAAGACATTGCCGGGTGGTAAGGGATGCAGAGTCGCTCCGCTCAAAACTATGAACAGTTCTAGTGGACTAATCTCAAGGGTTTCCTGAACGTGAAAATATTGATTTGAAAGATTTGAAATTACTTTTAATGCTAAAGGGAAATAGATACTGCAGGCCAATGTCATTCTCAACCAGAACCTTCACTTTGCATCTTTCCTGCTAAAGACTTAGAAAGCAAGTAGAAGTGGGACTCCACAGCTCAGGTTTGAACTTCCTTTTATTAACAGTTGCTCATCTACAGAGACATTTTTAATTGCCTGGTTACCTCTGTGTCTTCCTTCTAAATATTAATAAAAAAGTTTCACTTCACCTGCTTATTTAACTATTAGGAATCTTGTTTTTTTAATTGGCAGATTCTAAATTTCTTCCATCTTCCCTAGGAGAGCATTGTAATTTCTCGATTACGTTTAACAGTCAAATTATTTTCCAAGTGTGTCTGTAAACATATTGTCTTCATCAGCTCAGGCTGCTATAACACAGTACTGTGGACTGGGTGGCTTGAACAACAGGTGTTCATTTCTCACAGTTGTGGAAGCTATAATGTCCAAGGTAAAAGTGCCTGCAGGGTCAGGTTCCAGGGAGGGCCCTGCTCCTGGCTTCTTGTTGAATGCTCACGCAGCAGAGAGTGAAGCTCTGCCATCTCTCCCTCTCCTTACAAAGGCACTAATCCCATCACAGGGTCCCACCCCCATGACCTCATCCATCCCCACCTCCCAAGGCTCACCGCCTAACACCATCACATTGGGAGTTAGGGCTTCAACATGTGAATCTGGGCGGGGATGATAAAAATGCAGTCCATAGAAACATATTAGTGCTTATATGTAACAGGTGTGTGGTGTGAGTTGATTTGAAAATAACTGTCCTGTCTCACATTGCCCCTGTAGGCTGTCTCAGCTGGTCCCTCAGGCCTTCCTGTGTGCAGGCAACTGGGTTTGAGTGAGCAGCAGAGGAGCTGCAGGAAGATACTGACCTGAGGAACAGTGTTTACCTGTAACAACCAAGTATGGAACTGGGGGAGATTACATCCTCTTGCCTTACACCCAGACCCTTCCCCTCAAGGTCAAAGGAGTGTCACATATAGGTCTATTACGGCTAAGACCTCAAATCAAAGAATTCAGGGTAACTGATCTGAACTCAGTCCACAGGAACTCTGAGGATCCCCTGTGTGACTCTGCATTATTTCCTTAACCTCTCTTGGTGTCTTTCTTCCTCTTCTAACAGGAAAAAAAAAAATCATTGGTTTGAATAAGCCCTCAGGGTCCCTTCAAATGAAAATCCAGGGATACAATAAATATGATTCATGATTTTTTGTTAATGAATAATTTTACAGAAGCAAAATTACCCATCGGGGTACTGGAAACAGAAAAAAAATTGGTCTTAAAACCTATCAATTAATCCAAGATAATCTTTCTTCAATTTATTGTCACTCCAGATACCCCTTTCAAAGGGATTTCATTTTCACTAGTCCTATATCCCCAGCCATCCCCTCCCTCTGCCAGCCAGATACGATCCTACAAGAAAGAAAAGAGCAGACAAACCCACTCAAAGTAGCCCACAGAGCTAGACTGAGGCAGAACTCGGGTCCAGACAACTGCTCAGCTACCACAAACCAAATTTTTAACCTCTTTTCTAACAGACTTTTTCCTCATTTATTATATATTACAAGGTTCATAGACTCTAATGGGGGTGTCAGCATCAATGAAACAATCAAGCCAATAATTGTGGAATTACAGCTGTCGTAAATGCTGAAAACCCTTTTAACATTGAGCCCTGACTTAGATTGAGAAGGTCAAGAAAGCTTCAACAGCAATTTCTAAAGATGATGAGATGGGAAGGTTGAAGAAGACAGCATGCCAGGCTACAAGAACATATGTTTGAAGGCCCAGGAAAGCGTGGAATGCTCCAAGGTAGCAAGAGAAAGTGCAGGGAGCAAGAGGAAGGCAGGCAGATGATAAAGTTACAAGAGTTGGGTATGATTCAATCAGGCAGAGAGACCATGCAATTATCCTCCCAACCAGGACACACCTGAGCATAAATGGGGGAAATTCTAATAACTATGCCAGGGTACAGGTATAAGTCAGGACTGTCTATTTGCAAAGGAGAGAATTGAAGAGAGGGGAGCCTATTAGGAAATTATTGCAGAAACTAGATGAGATATAAAACATCGCAAGAGATAGATGTATTCTAACTAAGAAATCTTGGGAATAAAAGATAAGGTATAGGTTCTGCAGAATGCAAGGTTTAGGTAATAAAGGGAGGTAGGTAAAAGTAACCTTCTCCTCTTTCCTGTTTGGCAGGAAGCCTGCCTTGCCTTCTAGCAGGGAATATATGAGTCACCTCTATGGCCAGCCTAATTAACAAATGAGCTCTTTCATTAAAGAAGCAAAACAGATATTAAGCATCAACATTGGTATGCCAGTGGACACTTCAAATCAATATTTCTATATGTGTTGATTTTATTTTGTGAAATATTTGTCCAAGAAATGTAATTAACTGGACCCCCTGCAGGTTTCAGATGTTTATAATAACCTTCTGATTTTCAAGAAATTACAGTTTCCTTTAGTATAGGAATCAACAGTCATTCACACCCAGAGTTGATGCTAATTTCAGAGGCAAAGACAGCTTCAAGGTTAATGTATCCAATCTGTTTTTGCTCATATGTTTCTATCTAAATCTTTGCTACAACTTAAGAGTTGAAAAGGAAAAGAAAAGAAGGAAGAGAGAAAAGAAAGGAGGGGAGGTGGGAGAGAAGGAGGGAGGGAAGGAACCAGGATTCATCCATGTACACTGATTTGTCTGCCCTCATGTTTCTGTAGAAAACATAAACTAGTATCCAAATCAAAGTGAGCCCTTTGTGTTTGCCTTCTAGAAGGAAATGAGAAGGCTCCCATGGGATTGAGTTGCATAAAGCTGGATTGGCATCTTCTCTGGAGTCAGAATCCAAATTGTAGAAGGGAAATTTTAAATAGGCTTGAGAAAAATAAATGAGCATGTTAGTAAAATTGGCTACTTTTGTAAGTAGAAATAGAAAAAGTGCTAGAAGTGTATTTCAGAACAATTTTTATTATGAAATATTGAGCTTCTGTTAAGATGACAGTCTCTTTTTCACTGTTGGCTGATGAAAAAAAAGATGTCAGTCTCTCTCTCCTCCCCCCTCTGTGTGTGTGTGTGTGTGTGTGTGTGTATATATATATATCCCCCTCTCTCAGACAGGGCTAGCCCTCGGCCCACAAAGAGGTAGGAAATGTCAGCTTTGACCCATTCATCTGCCCTCTCAGAGCTGCCAGACTGTCCTTGGCCGGACCTGGTCATGTCTGAGGCCGTTGGAGCAAACACGTATTCCAGTATGATCCCTTCTCTGCATCCACAGAGTGAACACTTCTTTAATAGCCTAGTAAGAGTGACTGAGAGAGAAACATACTTAGAAAATATTTCCTACCAAGGCATGAGGAACCATAAAATGTGCTACTATACCCCACCCAGTGCTTATCAGGGGATTTGTATTTTTTAAATGACAGGAGGAAGCAAAGTGAAGGAGTACATCTCAAATTTCAAATATGGATATCAGACACCGTGGACTTGAGTGAAAATTACACATACACATGTATATTTACATACAGATAATATATAACTGATAGAGAGTACAGATTCCATCAGCTAATGTGATATAGAAAATACTAATTCGTTGTTTACTGCTCTGGGACTCCTTGTACCAGCAGCCAGGTAGACAGCAGTGGGTGAAAACAGAAGTACTGTTTGCTCTAAGGGAGCTTACAGTTTCTTGAAAGTAACAACTATTACATAAGCAGATAAACAAGTACTTTTTCTTTTGGTAAATGAAAAGCACAGGGCTCTAAAGAAGCAAATAAGGATGGTGCGGGAACCTACTGTAGCCCAAGAGATGAGCAGTGGCTTTTCTGAGGACACTGTAAGGTGAGTGCTCTGGTGAGAAGGAGTCACCGTGCCAATGCGAGGAGGGCCATCCCACTGATAAGGTTTTGGCACGTTTCCTTACCATCGTTTATCCGTGCGTGTGTGTGTGTGTGTGTGTGTGTGTGTGTGTGTGTGTGTGTGTATGTGTGTGTGTTACAGTTTAGAGCTTCTTTTTATACATTGCTTTTGTCCTTCCATTCAGCATTATGGCAAGAGCAGTTTTTTACATTGTAATTTACATAAATATTTTTAATAGTTGTTTGATATGTTCTTATATAGCTCTCCTAAATTTGCCAAACTATTTAGAGCATTTAGATTGTTTCTGTTTTTTCATTATTATGAATAACACTTTTTAAATTTAGACATTATGGAATATCTTAGTACATACATGTTTGTATTTCAGATTATTTCCTAGGACAGAATCTTGGATTTGGAATTACTGGATAACAAATATGAATATTAAGTGTCTGGTACATATTGCTATTACTATATACAAGTGATTGTCTCATGATGCACTTACCAGAATTGCTATGATTTTTAAGTTTTTTAGTAAAATGGTGAACATGACAGCTTGCATTTTGATTTGCGTTGGTTTGATGTCTTTCGATACCCTTGATTCCAACTGAAATGCCTTGGCAGCAGATACTCCCTGGGGCGGGCCTAGGGACTTACTGCCCGGCAGGTACACACAGTGGCCACGCTCACCCTGTGGCCAGATCTGTAGAGTCCCAGCCTCCCACCCTGTCCCACCACTGTGTCCCAGAGCCAGACTCCTCCAGGGCGATATTCAGAGTCGCCTGTATCTCTCCCACCACACCTTGGGGAAACTTCAGAAAGCCTGATATCCACTTGCCTTTGAGAGTCTCTGACGGATTCCAGAGGGAGCAGAGACAGGAAGCGCCCTGGGTGGTCACTGGAGCCGACTCAACTCTCACAACCCTCTCAGTGCCCGCCAGCTCTCACAAGTTCTTACACCCCAACTCTCTCTCCGCTCAGGGGAAGCACTTCCACGTTTGGTCCTCGCCTGAGAAGTGTAGTTAGTCACTGCCTATGGGACGTCCATATAGGACTTGCTGGTGGCACCTTTCCAGATGAATAGGTATCAGTCCCCTACCCCCAGACCTACAGACCTACAGAATCACAATATGGATTTGGAATCCTAAAATTCAAACAGTCCCCCATGGAGGCTGAAGTGGAGACCTACTTAAGAGTGCCCAGGTTACTCCTTAAGGGCTTGGGGATTTCCACTCCAAGGAGTGGGCCGGGCACCTGCCTGTGAGCACCAGCCAGCGGTCCTCCATGGCAGCTCCTGACACCTGCCGTAAACAGACCCCTGCGGACCTGGGCCACCGTCACCCCACACAAGCCCAAGCCGGCATAGATACTCAGTTCAGGAGCTCAGTTCCTCCCCCTTCCCACAGACAAACAAAGGAAGACAGGGGTACAATAACCAGGAAAAGTCAGTCAGTGGAGTCTGAAAGTCTTTTATCCCAATTATCTGAATAATTAACACACAGTCAAAGTAGGATACGATTTTATTGTCCTGAGTTGAAAATATATATTATCAAAGTCAATCTGCCTCTGGTGTAAAAGAACACAACCAAAACAACATAGCTCCAAAAATCATGATCAGAGATGCTAAAATGACTTTTATGTTATCCTGTCAGTAGCTTTTTCTTTAAATCAATATCTCCTTCAAAGAAGAAGAAAGTTTATAAGCTAGCACGTAGCATATTCTCTTTTATAGAGTAAGAAGGGTATTTGTGATTGTACAAAGTTCACGAAAACATTTAGGTGTTATCTTTGATCAGTGCCAAGTACTGGCAGGGAATTTCATCTGCCCCTGGGGTATCTTGGTTGCCTTATTAACATGCCAAGGAACCGTTATTAAATCTTGCTGAAAAACACATCAAATGTTAGAGGTCACTACTTAAGACACCAAGTACTGTAAATGGAAAATCAATAGTTGAGCCCCAAACAAAAAGGAGGCTGGTATTAACAATAACACATAAGATATTTAAAAGCTATTTTGCTTCCAGCTTTCCAGTTAATACCTGTTACTAAATTGGACACATCCCTTTGCTTTATTTTGAGCAGTGTTAGTTGCTGAAAGGAAGAACTTCACTGTGGGTAGCCAGTAACACAAAGCCCCTCCCTCTCACAAGGTCCCCAGCTGCCCACGACCTCTTGCGGTTGGACATTCAGGACAAAGTCCAGCGAACTGCTTAGCCCTCCTGTCTGGCCCCACCTTTCACTGCCATCCTTATTTCCACCTGCCCTAGAAAACACTTAGTATCTCCCTTATGAAACAATCTGAATTTTATTTAGAAACGTGAGTGTTTCCTTCCTTTCTACCTCTTTCTACAAAGGTTTTGAAGCAGGCCAGGGTATATACTATTAATAAATCTCTGGGGTCTTCCCTAACCACTGAGCTATAAGCTGCCCTCCTTTTTATTGAAATTGCTATTACTTACTACATGTGTCCTGTTTTACCCTCTATCATACACTATGTTGCATCTTTAAAGCGATTCACAGAAATCTAAGCCTTAAAGCTCCCATGTTAATTATAAATTCCTCAGGATTGCATTCCTTAGGACTACACCTGTACAGTGCTTCTTCATCAAATTCTGTGTACAGAATAGGTGGTAAAAAATAATAACCACAATATTAATAATAAAGAAATATCAATTATTTTATTGTGCATCTATTAAATACCAGACACTTTTCTAAGACCTTTGTGTGTATCATTTCATTTAGTAATTACAATGCTCTTTAATATTTGTCCCCATTCTCCAGGTGAAGAGCATGTGTATAAATAGATTTTACACAGTACACACTCTAGCTTGGTGAGGGGCTATGCTATGAGAGCTTTCTGGAACCAGAGCAGACTGAGAAAGTACAGATACACACAGCCTCAACTTTTCTCCACTGAACCAAAACACCTCTGAGCCCCACAAAGAGGGAAAACATAACAATGGCCAATCTGCCTGTGGGGCCGGGGCTGCAGAGCAAGAGGGGAGAAACAGCGAAGAAGGCAGACTCTGCAGCTCCACCTTGATATCCGGGCTCATCCTGTAAGTCCTTTTGGCTCTGCCATGCTCTTGGTTTGTGTGCTGGAAAAAAATACAAGTCTTCGCCAAATGTTGAATTCAGCCAAGTTTTCTCTCCTCCTTCCAATAGAATCCCACTTCATTCATTCTTTTATTTACTCACTTGTTTAATATCAACTGAGTACCTACTATGCAAAAGGCTTAATGTTAGGCTGTAAGGCGGGATTTCACTTATCCTAAAGAAACAAACTTGAAAGAAAGTGAAATCTGATGAGAGACATACACAAAGACTGGAGAAGGAGAAAGGAACAAGTCAGTCTCATAAAGATGAAGAAGGCTTCCAAGAGGAGGTCATGCCTAAGCTGGTTCTTGAAGGACAGTAAGAGTTTGTCAGGTAAAGTTGGGGAGGAGGGCTTGCTGGAGAGAAAAGTCATTCCAGATGCTGCAGGTATCCTGGTCACCAGTGGAATAACGGAACACTCGTATCCAAGCATTTCCATCATTTCTGCTCATATGACAGGGTGCTTTCTCTGGCTTTGTTTGGAAAAGTAGTATTAAAAGTGTTATAGGGCAAACATTGATATTTGTGCTGTATTTAACTTTTCATTAATAATAAATTCAGGTGAAGTAGCATTGTTATTAATATTGATCAACGTTCCAATTGAAAGCACAGATGTCAGGGATTTTTTTTAAATGGGTTCAGTTATATTTAATAGTGCTGTTGATGAGAGGAAACCTAATGAAAACCAACAGATGGTCTATTTAATATCGCTCTTGGCTTTGAAACATGTGCCAAATGTGATACACACAAGGACTTGACAGGGCTGTTACTGGAAGCCTTTAATTACAACTATTTGCACTCCTGGGCCTGCTGAAATTGCTAAAATAACATTGCCACTCTAACACTGGCCAAGCCAAAATTTAAATAATATCCATTTTGTGATATTGTCTGTGGCACCGTATTTCCAAGTGACCTCTGTAGCTCTGTAGACAGTTTTCCTGAATGGCGTTTTGTTGTTGTTGTTGTTCAAGGAACTGGAGCCAGTGGCTAGGATGAATGCAGATGTCCCCTTCCTACGTCAACATATTCAGTCTGGAATGTCGAACAGCGTCTCCAAGGTCAAGAGGAGGTATGGATCCCTGTATTATCAGGGTCAACTCAGTTACAGAGAGAGCCCAAGAGAGGTAAACTGACAAAGCAATGAGTAAGTAAGTAGTAATGACAATATCAGAGGCCCCTGTTATGAACCTCGCCAGTCACTTGGCCCACAGTACCACTGCCTCTCACAACAACCAGAAACAGAGGGAGGAATGCTGTTCTCCAGCCTGGACAACGGTTAAGCGAGACCCCATCTCTTAAAAAAAAAAGGAAAGAAAGAGAGATGAGGGTGCTGAAGCTGAGAAGAGTTCAGTATCAGGCTCAAGGTCACACAGCTCGTAAGTGGTAACCCAAGCAGGCCATGGACCAGTAAGAGCAAGACAGACCCGCTGATTAAGGCAGGATGGTATCTCACAAAAGAGGGGGTGCGGGGGAGGGTAGAGGGAGAGGAGGGAGGTGGGGAGGAGAAGCAACTGCCATCAAAATGAGAAAATCCTTAGAGAGAAAATGGCAAGAAAAGCTCAGGTGTCTAATGCCCTTCATCTGCCCTCCGTTCTGCGCTGGCCGCAGACGCTGCCCGCAGGAGTCTGGGGAAGGAGAAGCTGCCACGTGGCATCTCAGTGGGGCGAGATGGCAAAGAAAGAGGCTGAACGCTGCGTGTCCGTGCGCGACTTAAAATATGGTTCAGCTCTCGGGCAGAGAGCCTCAGCTGCCCCGAGGCCTGGTGGGCGCCCACTGGCTCATGGGAAGCCCCTTGGAGTGGGAACACCTAAGGGACGGCCAGCGGCACTGGGAGGATCACATTGCTAGGTGTAGGACAAACACCTGGGATCAAAGAGGCCTCTTCTGAGGAGCCTCACAAGAAATAGTGCAGCTTACAAATCTGTGCATCTAGAGCAGTGGTCTCCACCCTTTTTGGCACCAGGGACCATTTTCATGGAAGACAATTTTTCCATGGATTGGGAGTGGGGAGAGATGGTTTGGGGGTGATTCAAGCACATGACATTTATTGTGCACTTTATTTCTATTATTATTACATTGTAATATATAATGAAATAATAATACAATTCACCACGGATTGGGGACCCCTGCTCTAGAGCACTCCAGAAATTAGTCCTCCCTCCTACCTGTGCCCATCTGCTCCTCATCCAAAAGGAGCAACAGAGCTATACTAACCTTAAAGATAGAGTATAATGTATTTTGTTAAGTTTATACAATACTTTTAAAAATTGTGCTATTGGTTGCACACAAGAAAAGTAGTGGATGCCACAAAGAAATTTTAAAGGCTACGTTCTTTTAAAAAAATGTAACCAAAAGAAATTTCCCGCTTGGAAATTAAGAAACATCCTTCTTAAAAAACAGAGCTCAAAGAGAAACTTTAGGGTGAATTTACAAATTTTTTTACCCAATAACTCATGCCAAAAAATGTGTCCCAGAACCTGGGCAGGGCAGAAATGGAAAATCTAGGAAAAGGAATTAATTGGGATAAACTTGAAATTAAGGAAATAACTAACAAAAAACTAGAAAGAAAGTTTTTATAAAACCTAGTCCTTTTAAAAGAAAAAAAAAAAATCTGTAACTTCCTGGCAACACCGATCAAAACAAATAGAAAGGAAATTAAAATACATAATACCAAGAATGAGGAAGCTCCAGAACATATTAATACATAAAGTAGCAGTCACAGAAGAGTATATGTTTAACTCTATAAAATATAAACTGGAAATTTTCAAGAAAATTTATATTTTCATGAAAACATACATTTCTAAGATTAACCCATTTTACGACAACAATTAATAGATCATGAAGGCCTACCACTGAAAAAGCTACGCAATACAGAAGACTTTATAGCTGAGTTCTGTTAATAACTAACTTCTTAAACAGCAGCAACAGCATTAGAAGGAACATGATTATCTTCGCTCAGTTTGCCCTAACAAAGTATGCAGACTGGGTGGCTTACACAACAGAAATTTATTTTCTCACAGTTATGGAGGCTTGAAGTTCAAGATGAAGGTTCTGGTAGATTCAGTTTCTGGTGAGGGGTATTTTCCTGGCCAGTACAGCTGCCTACCCTCCTGTGTGCCCACACAGCCTTCCCTTGGTGAATGGGCAGGGGTGAAGTGGGGAAAGGAGGTCTGGTGTCTCTTCTTGTAAGGACAATCTCTAGACACTAATCCTATGGGATCAGGTCCCCACCTTTATAACCTAATTTAAACTTAATTATCTCCTTATATGTCCTATCTCCAAATACATTCACACTGGGGATTAGGATTTCAACATATAAATTTTGATGGGACACAATTCAATTAAGAGCAATAATCCTTTAATTGTTTAAAATCTCCCAAGACATAGACTAGGATATCAAAGCTTGACAAAGATATCACAGAAAACTGTAGCTAGTTTCTCTTATGAAGATAGATATAAAAATTCCTAATAAATTATAATAAAGCTGAATATGGCATCATTTTAGAATGTCACATTTTAACTAAGTAAAGTGTACTCTATAACTACTGATTCAGCAGTAAGCAAATCTATCAATATAACTTGTAGTGACAACAAATTAAAGGTAAAAAATAAAATATTGATTATACCAACATGCACTAAAATAGTATTTAATAAAATTTAAAAGTCATTCCTAATAAAAATTCTTAGCAAAATAGAAATAGAAGAAATTGTCCAAACACAGAAAAGCCTAATTAATAATATCAAAGAAAAAGCATAGCAACAATGGTGAAATGTGATAGTCATCATGATTAAAAAACAGAAACAGTATCTATTCCAGTACTCACCAAACAAAAATATCTTCATTTGATAGTTTGCCTAAGAAATGCAAAAGACTACTAAAAACATGTTTGAAATAATAAAACAATTTGGTGAGATGGCTGATTACAAGTTTATTAGATAGATTTTAATGCCAATAATTCCATGTCAGAAATAGGTATGCGACAAGGAAAATTCCATTTATAAAAGTAGTAAAAACTACAAAATATCATAGATTAAATTTAAGTTCAAATTACTAGGCTTAGATGAAAACAGCTATAACATTTTATAGAAGGTCATAAACTAAAACATAAGTAAATATAAAGACATAGCACATTTCTGGAGTGGAATAATTTTAATACTACAACATTGCCAATTGTATCCAAACCAATATGTCATCTTACTATAACAGAAATCAGGAGCCCAATTTTTTAAGAGGAAATTTTTTCTGAAGCTTATGCAAAAATATAAATGTATGAGAATTTCCTAGAAAAATCTGGAAGCAAATAATGAAAGGTAATTTGCTTTCCAATGTTTTACATCTATGCAAAGGTATTATAAGTAATATAAACACAGCAATAGGCAGATGAGTAAATACAACAAATATTAATAACATTGGTACAAAACAAAATGTGGATTTGAAAATTAATATATATAAATGAGATATTTTAATTAATAAGAAATTATTTTAACAGTGATATTAAAATAATTGCTTATCCATCAGCCAAAATAAACTTTTTTCTATAAACAGCCAGAGAGTAAGTATTTTCAGTTTTGCCATCCATACAATCTCTTGCACAATTACTCTGCCACTGTAAGAAGAAAAAAGCCATAGGCAAACCAATGGGTGCAGCTATGTTCCAATAAAACTTTATTTAGAAAAGAGAGCAGTGGGCCAGAGTTGGCTCATGGGCCATAGATTGTCAGTCCCTGAACAAGAAAAAATCTGAGTGAATTTCCTATGCCACAAAAATAAATTACAGATGATTTAAAAATCTTATTGTAAAAAATAAAAACAAAAATAATAATTCTAACAAGCTTTTTAAAAGTTTTATAAGCTCAGTGTAAAGAAGTCATCTTGAATAAACAGGCAACCTAGATAACAGAAGGGAAATGATTTATATATTGGCTGCATAATTATGTAAAAGTAGAGCACAAGAAACTATAAACAAAATCAAGAGACACTCTACAGCCTAAGAGAAAGTATTTGCAAGAGCATATGGCAAGAAAAGGATAACTATATCTAATATACAGAGTTATTGCTAATTGATAAGTAAAATTAAACTGATCCAATTGATTTATCTGTAAAGAACATCAATAAGCAGGCAATTCAAAATACCCATAATCTTTAGAAAGCATGCTCTACATAAGTGAAGCCAGGTCACTCCTCTGCTTAAAAGTTGGCTGTTTTAGTCTGTTTGGATGGCTGTAACAGAGCATCATAGACCAAGTGGCTCATAAACAACAGAAACGCATTCCTCACGGTGGTGGTGACTAGAAGTCCAAGATCAAGGTGCCAGCACAGTTGCCTTCTAGCGAGAGGCCTCTCCTGGGTAGCAGATTCTGACTTCTTTTATCTTCTTTTATCTTCACATGGTAGAAAGAGGCCTGGGAGCTCTGTAGGGTCCCTTTCAAAAGCCACCAATCCCATTCATGAGGGCTCCAGCCCCAGGACATAATCACCCCAAGACCCCCTCCTAATACACCACAGTGGGGGCCAGGATGTCAACCTGTGATGGGGGGACGCACATTCAGTCCCTGACACTGGCAGTGCCTCCTGTTTCACTCAGAGGGGAAGGCGAGGCCTTACAGGGCTTGCAGGCCCCCTTACGTCTTGGACTTCTCCTACTAATCTTCTTGCTCCTCCCTTCCCAGCAGCAGTGCCTTCTTTGCTGTCCTTAGGGACACGAGGCTTTCGCCTTGGATGCCTTGAAGGTTTCTGTGCCCCCTTGCTCCCCTCAAACCTGCTCCACTGTCCTCGCAAGAGGCCGCCTCTGACCACTTCATGTAAAATTGAATACCTCCCTCCCCACACATGCACCACCCACACACCACACCGCACATACATACACACACCCTACACACTACCACACAACACACACACGCTCGACATGTACACCATACATGTACACCATATCAACGCACCCACACCACACATGCCACATACATATACATACCACATATATGCCACACACACCTCACACATACCACACAACATGCACACCCCCATATGCACACCATATAACTACATAACACTACATAAACACACTCACACCACACATACCACACACATCCCCCATAGATTAATACACATACACACATACACTACACACATGCACAAATACACACATACACACTCCTAATCCTCCTTACCTTACTCTTTTTCTTTTTTTCCATAATAAATATTATCATCTTCTAACTTACTAAATAATTTGTTTGTTTATTTTATCCATCTTCTGTCTCTCTTTTTTTTTTTAGACAGAGTCTCACTTTGTTGCCCAGGCTAGAGTAAATGCCATGGACTCGGCCTAGCTCACACCAACCTCAAACTCCTGGGCTCAAGCAATCCTGCTTGCCTCAGCCTCCCAAGTAGCTGGGACTACAGGCATGCGCCACCATGCCTGGCTAATTTTTTGTATATATATTTTTAGTTGGTCAATTAATTTCTTTCTATTTTTAGTAGAGATGGGATCTCACTCAGGCTGGTTTCAAACTCCTGACCTTGAGCAATCCGCTCGCCTCAGCCTCCCAGAGTGCTAGGATTACAGATGTGAGCCACCACGGCCGGCCAATCTTCTGTCTCTTGACCATCCAAGAATGTAAGCTCTGTGACAGCAGGAATTCGTGTCTGTTGGATCACTGTCATATCCAAATTGCAAGGCACGGACCCCACACAGATAACGTTGTACATATTCACTATGCGGCTGGGGGTGGGTGGTATTATTGTTTATGGGGTCTAAAGTATCTCACCTTGGTAGATTTCTAGCAATCAAATGAACATCACTGAATATGGAATTGGAAAGACTTATGCCCAATGGGCTGTCATGAGCCAATGCAAGGCCGCTCTAGCACAGCATTTGGCACACAGTAGGTGCTCAGTAAATATTTGTTGAATGAACAAATGCTAAACCGCACTAGTAATTGTGGAAATGCAAATAAAAATAAGATACAATTTTCACAAATCAGAATGACAAATAAGTTAGAGATGGATGACTTAAGAAGCAATAACTCAGCAATCTTCCTTTTAGGAATTGATTCTATAGATATAAAAATTTCAGTACCCAAAGGAGGTATGTACCTAAATATGTTTATTGCAGGACTGTTTGTGAGAGCAAAAAAGAAAACTGCAAATAATCTAAATATTATATGAATAGAAAAATTGTGAATAAATTATGGTATATCCATCTTATTAAATGTTTTGCAGCCATAAAAATAATTAATGCACCTTTAAATATTAACCTGGAAATCTGTTCATGATATGTTTTAAATGAAAAATGTGAGTTGCAGGGCAATGAGTATAAGATCTAATTGTGTTGAAAAATATTAAGAAGGCATATTTTAAATATTATGAAGGTATATTTTCTTTGCAAGATTATAAAAAATACTAAAAACAATTTAGAATTAAATTTGAAATAAATTTACATGAATCTTCATATTGTTTTCCTTCTATGCACTAAAACAAGTTAGAAAGCCTCTGATAATAGTCTCTACAATAATCATAATGCAATAGTTTCATATCTATTGAGAATTTCATCTGCAAAATCTCTTCCTTAGCAAAAGGATCTTGTTGAGTTACCTTAAGATTATGTGTCCACCATCCTCTCTCTCACTGCATTATTATTGGTAGACCTCTTTTCATCATTATTAACTGTGTAGCTCATGCCTTCCTCAAGCTCTATAGTACCAAAAGCTTTCAACAAAATGAATCTTGGCTTAAGACACTGAATGCCAATTTCTCATCATTACCCCAAAATATAAGTCAAAACTATTTTCCAAAAGGTGTTGGAAAGAGGACTTTTTATTAATAATATAAAGAGTAATTGATAATAACACAGCTACCATCTTGAGACCCCAAATCTGTGGTTAAACAAGAATGCCAAGGTCAAAACTTAAGGAGTTTGGTGAGTTTGAGAATTTGGTGGATTGAGGAGTACAAGATAAAGACATATAGACCATGTTAAGGAGAATGGAGGATGCTTCAAGGGCAACATAAAGCCATAGATGAGTTTGCATCATGAGTAAAATACTATGACTTATGTTTTTAAAAGATCATTTTGGCTGCTATGTGGAGAATCAGCTTCAAAGGAGAAAAATAGAGGCAGAATTTCCCATTAGGAAGTTGCATCCACCCACCAGGAGATGATGGTGGTTTGGCTGTGCACAGATGTATACAGATGCCAGGCATTCCACAGAGCATTTATGGTATCCAGTGATGGGTTGGATATGAGGAGAAGAAAAAGAGATCAAGGATGACTCCTACCTGTCACCACATCACTCCCAAGGCGTTTGGGTATTCTGATATTCAAAGGGCTGGCAGGGAAAGAGCACCCAGTAGCAGGGACTGAGAAGCTAATGCTCCTTTCAGTGAGCAATGACTGGAGAAAGTCTGGTGCTATGTAAAGAAAACTAGGAGAGCATAGAGCCACAAAAGGCAAGAAAATAGTGGTTTTTGCAGGGAGGGGTGGTTAACTGTCTCCAATGCTGCTGAGAGGTCATGGAAGAAAGGGCCAAAAATGACACTGGATTTGGCCAGGAAGAAGTTAAGGCTACTCTGGCCCAGCAGTCAGAGTAGAGTAGAGAGGCTATAAGCCGAGTGAAATAGAGAAGACGGGATGGAAGTGAGGAAGAGACCAGTGGACACAGCAATGCCTTTGGGAAGGTTGGTTATAAAGGAAAACAGGGAAATGAAGCAATAGATAGGAAGGATATTGGATCACTGAAGGGTTTATTCACAACTATATCATACCACGGTTTATTTTAATGTTAATGGAAATGATCCATAGAAAAGAAATAAAAAATGCAGGAGAAGAGAAACCGCAGGAGAAGAAACCCCAAGTGTGGAAGAAAAGCCTTACCCAGGCCACAGGTGGAGGTGTTGGCCCACGGCCCAGGTCACCCGTGCCAACAGGAGATGTTGGGGCAGGTGTGGTGGGGGGTGGGAGACCGAGCAGAGGAGAGTCAGGGCTTCCCACGTAGGACTCTTCTTGTCCCACTGAAGTGTGAGGCAAGGTCTGGAGTGGAGAGTAGCAGGTGGACAGCAAAGCCAAATGTTGATGAAATTTCAGAAAAAGGAAGAGCAAAGTTTTGTAACGGGAAAGTGTGCCTATCTGAGATGGGAGCGATTGGACAGTTGCAATCACTCATAGAAATGTGCCTGGCTGGCACCTCTGTGTGTGGCTCGGCAGGCACATTTGGCACTCCAGGCGCTGCATGAAGGAGGTGTTATTGTCTTTATTTTACAGGCAGGAGACACAGGCTCTCACGTGCTGTGTAATTTACAAAGTCCACCCAGTTCGTAAGTGATGAAGCCAGGATTAAATGCAAGTATGCCTGGCTTCGATGCTCTTTCAATAACAAAATAATAATAATAACTGCTTTCTGCCTGCCACTAAAGTACTTAGAAGGGTGTAGAGACGGTAAAGGAGAGTGTTTTAAAGAATAATTCCAAAGTTGTAACAGACCTGTTCCACCAGAAATGAGGGGAAAGGTATAAAAACAATCTATTGATACTTTGGGGAGGCAAGCATCCCATTACATATTGATGATTCTAGAGTCTTCGTTCAAAGTTCAGTTTTAGTAGACTGACTTATCTTAATTGCTTAGTAGAAATGAGGTAAGATAATAATCCAAAAAATGATCTGCCAGAAAGGCATGCTATAATAAAACTGGCAATATTTACTAAAAATGAATTCCTATGCATCAACCAATTTATAAAACCAGTAATGATCATGGCCTTGGGTAAGAAAAACACCCAGAGTCTAGCAGCAAAACAGTGTCAAAGAAAACAAATGTCTGTGTGGAATGTCTTTAAAAGCTCATCACCTTATAAATCAACCTGAGCAAATCAAATAAGGCAATTAACACACAAAAAGTCTAAACGTGGCTCTTGAAAGAATGATGCAAGAAAATAACAGATTTTTTCTACTTGAACAAGGCAAAGGACAATGGAAGCAGTGGGCTGTGCTGGGCGGTGGATGCCAAGCAAATCTAACTGCTCTGTGGATGAGACTGCAGGGTGAGGAGAGGGAGTGAGGGCGACAACTGTGCACATCTGTGTGTGATTGTGTGTGCACACAGGAATTACATACAACCGCACACAATCATGTATTTATACATATTTGAAACATGTGATTTAGAGTTATGAAAGCTTATAAAAGATTTAATTAAAGTCAATTTTATAGGCACACAGTCAGACCAATTTAAACATATTTAAAAGACCACGAACATGGAACACTGCAACTCGAGAGGAAAACACAGACATCACAAATTGTGAGGTTTTCACTAACAACCTAGAAACTTGGGAATAGATAATATATTTTTAACTTGTAATATGAAATAAGGGTTTTCTTAGGAGTAGAAACTTCACACATAGAGGGTTCAAATAAGTTAAGAAATGCAGACGAGCAGTATGCAGTAAAGACTACCCAGGGAGATGACAGATGTATAAATGCATAAACTTACAAATCTTCTGAGTTAATAGCTTTGATGAGTCCAGACCATTTGTTATATAAATAATCTTAGATATACTGCGACTTCACCATTTAAGCTTATAGCAAGAATAATAGTAAAATAGCCAGATTTATCCACTTCCTACACTGTGAGGCCTCTCAGGTGCTTTATAATATCCTGACCCATGTAACGAAGGCAACCATATTAGCCGCATTTAACAGAGGAAACAGGGGCTCGGAGAACTGGAGCGGAAGCTGTTGCTGCAGTCAGAGACCTAGAAAGTGGTGAGATGAGATTACACACTTGCCAAACTCATGGTTATCTCCACCGTCCCTCGCCGGCATCCCTGAGTCCACGCCAGAGGGCAGGTGGCAAGGAAGCAGATTCAGTCTTCCCTGGTCATCTCGGACACTGCCAGGCCTGGGCTACTGCCCTCTCCATGACCTCTCGCTGACACAAAGCCACCTCGTGCCCTGTCCTCCCTTATCAGGGATTAGGACTGATCAGAAGAGTGAGCGTCCCCCAAACAGAGCCCATCCAGCTTTGCACCTCTCCTCCCCACCCTGCACTCCAAGCCCACCCCCCACTTCCACCCAGCTTCCTAGTGCCCTGTGGGCTTCATTTTATCTATGTTATACCTGTGTGTGTACATGTGTGTACTTGTGTGTGCATATGCATGTGTTTGTGTGCATACTACATGTATGCTTGTATATATGTGTGTGTATGTGTGCTTTTATGTGTCTGTGTGTGCTTGGGGGGGGTCCCATCTGTGTGCACATGTGTGTGCACGGTGAGGAACAAGGAGCAGGAGAGACATGGGAAAGGCCTCTTACATTTAGAAGGGCCCGGGTTTGAATCTTTGCTCCATTGTCTACTACTAACCTCCTGGGCTGCTGCTGGATCCTTTACTCCAGCGGGTCCTAAGTGGGTCCTAGTGGGGCCAATTTTGGCCCCAGGGGAGACTTGGAAATTTCTGGAGACCATTTTGGTTGTCGCAGCTGGGAGGGGTGCTGCTCACACCAGGGTAAAGACCAGGATGCTGCTCAGCACTCTGTAACCCAGAGAACAGCCGCGCACAGCAAAGAAGTGTCCTCCCAGATGTCAGTCATGCCAAGTCTGGGAGACCCTGCTTCACTCGCCTCGATCCTGAGAAGTGAGGGCAACCACAGCGTCTTTCCTCTCACTGCACTCTCTGGTGGCTGTCCCTCCTAGTCTCAGGGCTTCAGCTGCCTCCTACCAGGTTAAGTTTCATGAAGTGTAGCTTCAGCCATATCATCTTCATTATGAAAAATTAGTGCGAAATCCAAACACTTCAGCTTGGTAATCAGGTCTGAAAGGTTTTGTTGCAGTAGACCTTTCCAATCTTAATTTCTATGACTTCCTGTATACTATGACAAGAACACTGAAAAAACTCACTGTTCTCCTTGTCCAATCCTTGCCTTCCAACCTCTGTGCTTTCCCTCCTACTGACCTCCCACAAAGACTCTTCCTTTTTGCTACACACTCAAATCCCCACATTCTTCAAGTCTCACTGAGCGCCCCCCTAACCTGACTCCCTCCCTTAGAAGCACACCTGTGGCACTCCACCTGAGCCCTGCCACACTGCCCACTGCTGTCGCCCTTGCATTGAGTTATCCTGCACACGTGCCACCAAACTTGCAGCTCTTGATTGAAGGATCCAAGAATGCTCTCATTTTATTACGTGATAGGAAATGACAAATTATTATTGAACAAAGGAATGAAGTTAATGTAAAATAGTTTTTAGAATAAAACAGGAGATGTATTAATACATTCATGAGTTTCTGGCACAAAGAAAGTACTTAATAAATATTCATTGAATGTATGCATAAATTAATTGATCAATTGAATGAATTGATCAATTGCTTAACAACACCCTTTACAACTCATTTGATGATTTAGTTAAGTCACACTATATATCACCTTCTCAAAATAATTCCATATTACTTCTCTGAGTTAGGGTACACAAAATTCAAGTTGACTATCTCTCGGGAAAATCCGCATGAGACATCTGTGAGGCACACGCTCATGTCATGGGTATAAGACCCCCTCTTGGAAAGCATCCGGGTCACATTATTTCACTTGTTACACTTCTTTGACTTCTCGGTAAACCTGGCCCATATAAATCTGATAAGGTCCAAAAGAGAAACCTCTAATGAAAGAGGTGAATGCTATTTGCCAATCTTCACTCAGGAGATGGCTTTAATTTACAGACAAATCAAGTAAGGATGTGATTTACAGCTGCTATGAGTGACCTCAGAACTCTAAAAAGAGCACTACTTACTCACCTACCCAGTCTGTAATTTCTTGTCCTGAGCTTTCAGTGGGATACCTCCTGAGAATGACAATAAAATTCCTAGTGGTAATGAAATTCATCCCAACAGGTCATTTCAAACAAGCAAGGTCAAATCTGGGGAGAAATGTCCAGTGGGCTAGATCTGATTGGAACCTTGACCCTTTCCTACCTCCTAGGGCACACTCCATGTGCTTCAGGCATGCCCACCTTCATCCTGTCCTCTACTCAAATTTTAACATACCCTTCTCTCAGTGATTGGGGCTCCAACATGATCCCATCCATAATAACATACTGCTAAAACTCAAAATTTTACCAGGCCACAATTTCTTCTAAACTTGGAAGACACATTTACACTAAGATGTGAGTGATAGCCCTGGAACCCATACACAGCGTTCCTTTGTTTAAATAAAACTCTTTCACTTACAAAAATGTGTTTTGTGCAAATTTCAGTACAGAACTCTAGGTGGTCTTAAAAGAGATATTTTGGGGAAAGGAGCTCTCAGCATTCCTTCAAACTTTGGTGCCAGAACCTACCACACTACAGTCATGAACCTCAAAATGACTTAATCAGTATGTTAGTGACCCTTCCCATGTATTCTCCCCATTCCTGCCAAAGCCAACATCCCCAACTGCAAACTTCTGTCATCCCACTATTCAAAACTCCATCCAGAGCTCACTGTGTGATGAAAGTTCATACTCTTCATTATGGTTAGTGCTGAAGGCTCTCCCTAATAGAGTCCCCACCACTGCCCCCTCAAATCTGTTCTGATGTCCAGCTTCAACACACCAAGCAAATTCTTAGCTCCAGGATGTTACACAAGCTGAGGACTCTGCTGGCCATGGGGCCCACCCAGTCCCTCTGGAGCCAGCAACTCTCACTTGTCCTCAAGGCCCAGCCTGAGCATCTCACCCTGTGCCCAACCTGACAGTCACCACTTGCTGTAGTCCATTCAGGCTGCTATAACAAAATACCATGGACTGGGTACTTTATAAACAATAGAAATCTATTCCTCACAGTTCTGGAGGCCGTAAGTCTAAGATCAAAGTGACAGCAGATTTGGTGTCTGGTGAGGGCCTACTTCCTCGTAGATGGCCCTTTCTAGCTGTGTCCTCACATGGTGGAAGGGGCAAGGGAGCTCCCTTGGGTCTCTTTTATAAGGGCACTAATCCCATTCATGAGGGCTTTGGCCCCATGACCTAATCACCTCCCAGAGGCCCCACCTACTAACACCATCACCTTGGGGTGAAGATTCCAACATATAAACTTTTGGGGACATAAACATTCAGACCACGGGACCACTGATGTCTTCCTCTGGGCTCTGCCCTTCCCTTTTTGAAGCACCGTTACACCTGGGCTGCGAGCTCTTGAGTTGTCTTACAATGTGTCTCCTGTCTGCCTAGCACAGTGTTTGCTGCATGAATCAATACTTGAGTGAGTGAAGAAATATATCACCCAATCTATCAATTATTAAACAAAGTTTTTTTCAAAATGAGTGACCTAGCTCAAACTGGCATTAGACCCTAGTTTTTAAATAATAAAACTTGGGAAACAATATATCATAGATTTTGAAATAACCCGAAGTAAGCCAGAACTATATATGGTCCTGGTTTGTATATAAGTGAAGCATGTTTCCTTCATGGTAAAGCCTAGTGGTTAATGCCCAAGAGTTTGGAAACACCTATGTTCAAGTCCCAACTCTGAATTTACACAAGTTGCTTTAAGCAGTCAAGGTGCTGACTTTAAGTATTTTAAAGAGTTTTGTATGTGATGCTGAGGATGAGTTTGTGGTGTGGGTTATGTATAAGGTTGGAAAGAAGAAAGAGTTTGGGGGAGAAGAGACAGGAAAGCAAACTCCAGAGAAAAACATTGCTATAGAATGAGCATGTCATGATTCTATGCAGCTAAAACTCTTGGATGCTCTTGTAAAATCATTAAATTCTAATTAATATTGGATTAGGTTTGCCACGGTGTGATGCACCCCAATGTGTTTCTTCTCAGATCAGAAATGCCCAGTCCCCTCCTGCTGGTCTCACAGATGTTTGTCAGCTCTGCCTGGGTTCTTGTTTGGGATGTGAATTTGTAAAGCTTCCCAGTCATAGATAACAAGTGCTGAAAGCTCATCACCTGAAGGCCGCCGCAGAGACAAGCAGAGTTGTTAGGCTCCTTGAAGGTCTGGCTCGCAGGGATGGGGTAACGACTCCCCACCCTCTTGGAAGAGAAATGCTGTGGTGAAGGTTTGAGTTGACGGCTGGGCACAGGCTGACTGTTTTACTGCTTATGAATGCTCTAGAAAGCATCTTTAAGTCAACAATAATTATTTTCTAAGCTAGAGTTTATGAAGCACATTTTTAAATAAATTATCTTATTTGATCCTTACAATAGTTTTGAAAGTTAAAAGTCCCACAATCCACTGTCTGCAACCTGGAGAACCAGGAAAGCCAGTCCGAGGCCAAAGGCCCGAGACTGGGAGCCAGTGGTGTGGCTCCATCCTGAGGCCAAGGGCCTGAGAAGGGTACGGGGAGAAGGGGTCACTGGTACAAGCTCTCTAAGGTCCAGAGTCTGAAAACCCAAGAGCCAGGAGCTCCGATGTCTGAGAGCAGGAGAAGATGGATGTCCCAGCTCAAGCAGACAAGAGAATTCACCCTTCTCCTGTCTTTTTGTTCCCTCTGGGCCCTCGATGGGGTAAACGATGTCCACCCTCGCTGGGGAGGGCAGATCCCTTTACTCAGTCTGCTGATGCAAATGCTAATCCCTTCCAGAAATAGCCTCACAGACGCACAGGAAGAAATGATGTTTACCAGCTATGCGGCGTCTCTTAGCCCAGTCAAGGCAACAAATAAAATAACCCCTCACACCATCATCCTCGTTCTGCGCCACTCCCGGCCCCCCTGTAAGCCCGGCAACATCCCCAGGCCTCTTCCGGACCCCGTCGCTGGCCTTTGTGGGGCCTGCTGTCCTCATCCTCAGGCCTCTCCTTGCAGCACGCATTCTTTTGGCGGTCACCGCCCTGCAAGGGGGGATCCCCCTGGTCCACAGGAAGGACTCCCACTCCCAGCTGCCATTTCTTGTTTCCTCGTGCTCTGCCAGCTCGAGGATATAATGTCCTCGAGACTCACGGCCGTGTTCTGTGCTCTGCTGAACACCCAGCACATGGAAAAGTGCCTTGCACAAAGTAAATATTGAATAACATTTGTTGAATGAATGAATGAATCTGAGTAGCAAGCTTACACTGAATAATTAAGTAATTCCCATTACCTATTTTACATGCAAATTTCCAATATTACAAAAAATATCACAGATCAAGTCTGAGTCTCTCATAAAGTTGCACTATCTGGTATTTGCAGTTTTTTGTTTCAATCCCTTGCTGCGCATCTCACGGAAGCTTTTCTAACCTTCTCCACTTTCCCTGGGCGTGCACACTCCCACTGTGCCAGCATCCTCAGGAAATGAATGAACCTTCCACTTTACTCGAGCTGAGGACGCCCCAGTTGAGCTTTCTCCTCCCATATCAATCTTCTCTTAGAGCCTTGGTCCTTGTTCACTCCCTCGGAAAATCCAAACTGTACTGATAACGTTGTTCTTTTCCCACCCCTGTGCCCCTCGTCCGGGTCATTGTTCTTCCAATGTCCCCCACTCTTGACCTCATGTAGCGCCTACATTTTCCTATCTGGTCTTCCATGCCACCACCCACTTTTTAGGCAAAGAAGCACCTCCATTCCAACCAATGGCCAGCCCTACTGTCCTCACGCACACCCGTCTCTTCTGCCAGCTCCCTATTGTTCCACTTGTTCCTTTGCGTCCCGTGGGCTCCTTACCACTATCTACAAACATGGCGGCCCTGTTTTCCCCTAGTTTTGCCCTAGTTTTGTCACTCACTCTCTTTCATCACTATTTTCTCTCTTTGATGTGTCTAACCTCTGCCAAGAAAGGTATCCTCTTTACTCCTAGACCCTAACTCCCACCTCATCACGCTGTTGCTTGGTCAGGTTCTTCACCTCTCTTAAATTCCAGACGTTTCCAGTCTACCTTCAAGAGTATCTCATGACCCGTAACACCTCCAACAGCACACTCATTCCTCAAGAACTTTTCCATTTCATATTCTCCCCATTCACAACTCTCCTAAAACTACTTCCCAAAATATGTATCAAAAAGAGATGTGCAAGTCCTGGATCACCTGAGCTTCTCATAACCCCTGCCAGGTCTTACCGCTCTCTCCTGGGTCAGTTCAACCTGCAGCCCACCCTACCCTCCACTGCCAGTTCAGCTTCTCATGTGCATCTCTTGGTTCACTATTGTCAGTTTAAAAAACTGTGATCACTCCCCAGAGCCCAGCACATTAGGTTAACACTTTCTAACTTGAATCTTAGGATCCTCCAAAACATCCTTTCTGATTTACTGCTTTTGTACCGAGAAAACTATTGTATTAGTTTTAAATGACGAACCAATCTCATTTATACATAAGTGGTTATTTTTTGTAAAGTATCACCAACATGGATTTTCAACTTCCAGTCAAAAATCTCTCATAATACACTCAATAGAAAGTCCTGCGAAGACTGTAGCTAAGACACGCAGAGAGAGACACCAGGGCCTATGCAGATGTGGGATATATTTAGACATGCACAAACATACTCACAGCAGAAGTGCCACCTTCATTAGTGCATCTTTCTCATCTCTAAGTGGTACAAGTGTCTCTCAGTTGGAGATGCCATCTTGCTGCCACTGCTGATAGCTGGCTGCTCCTCCCATGGAGAAAGGAACTCGGGGAACAAAGTTCAACACCTGGATGCAGGGTAAAAGCAGCTAATTATTTTAAGCATCTCTTCTATACTTTGTCTTTCTTTTATTAAAAGTTTAGTCATTGTTGGTTTGCTAATCTCTGGCTTAATTATAAACACAATTATCAAAGTCTAGTTCCACATCAATTAGGTCTACTCAACATTTGAACATTTCAAGTATGTCGACAGCTTACTCTACTTATTGAATTTTAAAGGGAAGAAAAAAGGTATTTTGATGTAGTACAGTGGCATAGTTTGCAAAAATGCTCCTCTTAAATAAAAAGACAAAAAGTTTTGAGGAATATTAATGTCTCTTGTTCTCCAATGAAATAATGTATGTACTATGTTCAACATCAATGAAGGACAATTTGAATATCAAAAATTATGGTGAGGTCAAAAAGTCTACTTTTCAACCCTTACTGCAAAAATGTTATGCACAATTTCCAGTAATTTTGTTAAAGGCATTCTTCACTTTATCCTTTACCCTGCTGGCGGGAATGCAGGTAGAATGACAAGAGTTCAAGCACTCAAAGTATTTTTTAAAAGTTTTTAGTGCATTGAAGATTATTTCAAGTGATCCTCAAAGTACTAAGTACCTAAAAACATCAGGTACAATAAATTTATTAATTAATTTGGCACCGACTATACGTTCAGTACTATGTTAAATCAAGACTACTGGGGATGGGATCTTTAAAAGGAAACTTTGCCAGTGCTAGAGATGATCCTAACTTGCATGCAGGACCAAGCACATGATCAAATGCTTTTTCCATGAACAAAACTACTGACCACATTCTCTTTCATGTTATGCCCTTTTAACATGAATGTAAATTTTGTCCACTCAAATGGTTGCTTGAGTTCCAGTCATTACTTCTGCATTCCTGCCATCTGAAAGGATAGGAGAAAGAATTGCTTTTATCTCTTAGTCAGAACGTTATCACATTTGCACACTTAACTGCAAGGAAGGATGAGAAACTCAGTCTTTACAGTCATGTCTGGACAGTCATGTGGAGTGTCTTTAAAAGAAGGGGGGTGTCTGTTACTAAGAAGACAACAAGTAAATGAGCAAGCAGTAGTCCATCACAGTTTCTATTAAAAGCTATGCTTGGCCAGGTGTGGTGGCTCACGCCTGTAATCCTAGCACTCTGAGAGGCCAAGGTGGGAGGTTCTCTTGAGCTCAAGAGTTTGAATCAGCCTGAGCAAGAGCAAGACCCCATCTCTACTAAAAATAGAAAATTTAGTCAGCATGGTGGCACATGCCTATAGTCCCAGCTATTCGGGAGGCTGAGGCAGGAGGATCGCTTGAGCCCCAGAGTTTGAGGTTGCTGTGAACTAAGTTGACACCACTACACTCTAGCCTGAGTGACAGAGCAAGGCTTTGTCTCCAAAAAAAAAAAAAAAAAAAATGCTTCACTTTTCATGGCAGTCACCTGCCTATTCTCTAGTTTTATCTTATATCTGAAGAGAGGAATGGCAATAGCTTATCTGAGTCGAGTTCCCTCGGTCGCCCTCCATGTGGAAGTGTAATGGGGGGAGGGGTGGATAGCGTGGGGATAGCATGGCTGTGAAGGGAGCACAATCTTTCCGTGAATGAGGGTAGACAGGCAGGGTACAGCCAGCGAGTCACACGAGTGTTCACCCCACCCCAAACTCAGTATGCATGCCTAGGTTGGAACAGAGATTAAATAGTCTTACTAACTAGGAAAGATGTTTTCGAAGCTCTACATAGCTACTTTTTATATTACTGGTCTTTATTGCATGAACATAGTCCATTCTACTTCTGCCTTTCTTTGCTCCTTGTGTCTTCCTTTTTAAGATATTGTATGTGTGAAAAAAGGCAAACAAAACATGCGGTCATGTCCAAATCTGATACTTTATAATATAAACACACATACACATGTACAATATACATACACATAGATGCATAGATACGTGCACAACACAGCACACACATGCACACATATATGCACATACACATGCAGACTCACACGTGCACACACATGCACATGAACACATACCATGCACATGCATACTTACATGCACACATGCATGCAAAGATGTACATACACATACAAATACCACACAATGCACATGAACATATACCACAGACATGCATGTGCATACATACATGTAGGCACACATGCATACAAACATATGTACATGCACATATAGAGAGACACACACACACATATATGCGTACTACAGAAGTCAAAAAAACCCTTAAGAATATTATTACCACCATTAGTATTACCAGTAGAATTTTATATTTGCTAGTATGTTCCAATAAAGTTTAACTTATTTCTCTACAAACATATTACTGAGGGTCTGAGGATGGAAATAAATGCATGTGTGTCATGTTTTGCTTGTATATTAAGTAAATGGAAGCTGGACAAAGGGACACATGGTAAGAAAGGCGGGAGGTGGCATGATTGGAGCCAGGGCTGCAATCATCTGACCCACCTCTGACACTGATTTGCTGGGCACTTTACATTTGCAGCCCTAGGTTTCCTCATTTATAAAAAGTGGAGACTGGATCAAACCATGAAATCACTGTTACAGACTGAATTGTGCCCCCCCCAAATTCATATGTGGAAGCCCTAATCTCCAATGTACCTATATTTGAAAATAGGGCCTTTAAAGAGGTAGTCAAGGTAAGATGAGGTTATAATGGGGGGTCCCTAGTCCAATAGGTCTGGTGTCCTCATAAGAGGAGTAGACACCAGGGTTGTGTGTGCACAGAGGAAAGGCAATGACAGGAGCCGGTGAGAAGGCGGCTGTCCGCAAGCCAAGGAGAGAGGCCTCAGGAGAAACCAACCCTGCCAACACCTTCATCTTGGACTTCCGGCCTCCAGAGTTCCCTATGAATATGCACAACCATTATATACCCATAATAAATAAATATGAAAAATTTAAGAATATCTTTTAATAAATACTCAATAGCTTGTGGATGGGGGAGGAGGGCCGACAGGAAGGTTGTTACTCCAAGTGGATGAGAAACCATTAACCTAATCAAGCATCTGCTTAAAGTTATTTGAAATAACTTCCCTGGACCCAGTCATTGTGGCTTTATTTTACCATATTCTTATCTCATTTATTATTTAAAATGTGTCATTTGTTTTTAGGCAGTTTAACAACCTGGATATCTGGGCTTTATCCAATTACCTAAATTTATATCATTGGCTGGAGATGGTTTCATTTTTCCATCATTGTGATTCCCAAAGATCACCCTAGAGGGGTGAGAGTCACCTATTTGGAACAAAAATGATATCTACAATAACAAGAAGACATTTGTCAAAGTTATAGTCATTTCATGTCAGTACTTGTTTGCAATAGATGACTTTCATTTGGCTCTTGAACCACTTTCACTCTCAATCTGGGAACTTAAATGTTTTCCCCAACATTTGGCCAACTCTTTGGTCCCCTTCTTGGTTTAACCCAGCAACCATGATTTCTGTCTTCTCTGCTGAATGTGCATTACCCCACTGCCAACACACAAGGCTGCACCTCTAGCTTTGGACAAAACAATCCACCCGACTATACACTCCCATGGTCAATGCTACATAGTCATAGGTCAAATCACATTTCTGCTCATGCTAGTCATATACAATATAGATGGATTGTTGGTGTTGGCTTCTATTGCTAAACAATCACAGTACTCTATATGCAGCTCATACAAAAAACTTGCACCAGTAGAACAGCATCCCTAAAGGCAGTTAGATGGCAGAAGGGACATGTTGTCTTCTCACGCTCGCTCAAGTCCTGATGCCTCCCTTGGCTGGATTCCAGAGTACCAGCTAATCTGCATGCTGAAATAAGCTGATCCATTTACTGAGGCAATGAAGCTGAGCATTAGATTATAATAATTAACTTTTTGAAAATAATTATTTAACTTTAGTTCAAATTTATTAGTCACCAAAGAGTAGCTGGTTCCTGATTGCAATCTCAAAATATTGCTTGGGATAAATACAGGTAATAGAATCTATTTTTTTCTCTAGTTTTATCACAGTTCTAGTATTGGATGAGTTAACAAGATCTCAGAATTAATTACAGTCTCACAAATACAGCATGCAACTTCACTCTTCAGTGACCACTTCCTTATCTGGAGAAAGGGATCCAACTGTCATAATGACCTAGTAATGGTAATACTTTGCTGATATGGAAGGAAGGCAAATTAATAGGAATTTACTGAGTCTCTGGAAGTTTGGCTGCATAATAGTACAGGTGTCTTCTAAGTATGAGTATCAGCAATGACAGGATGCTATTCTTTTCAGACTGCAAAAATATTTCAAAATAAATTATAATGATTGACATGTTCTTCAGTTTGCAAAGTTTCTTAATTCTTCATATCTCTTTCCACTTCTTCTAGCTTATGTCTTCCTATTTTCAACCTCTCTCATATCATTTAAATTCTTTTTTCTGTCTCCCAAAAAAAGGATTTAAAATCTTCCCAAATGATACAAAATTATCTATGCAGTATATTCATAGCAATGTAAAAATAGAAAAAAAAATGCTTAGGAAAAAAAATTAAGAAAATAAGCATTTGTATAATGGGTTATGTGTAGGGTTTATTCTTAGTTCTTAAAATTGTATTTAATTAGTAAGCATCACTTTTGTGAAGATAATAATAATAGGATGATGATGATAATAAAACCTAATAACAGAGTGGAAGAAGAATGAGCTCAGGGGTCAAATATGTCTGAATTAAATTCTTTCCATGAGACCGTGGACAAGTCCCATAACCTCTCTAAAGCGTTATTACCTTACATCAAATTTGTTACACAATACCTTCTTTTAAACCTTTGTGAGAATTAAGTTTAATAACCTCCGTAAAGTCCTTTACATGCTACATGCTACTTTCCTATTCAGTGAAATCTTTATCATAATGGGAGATGAGATTTCGCTGAAAACTAAGCTAAAAACACCTTCTGAATAAAAAATGTGATGTCTTTGTCTCTGCATGAGTATACAGTCAGAAAGGTAGATAGCAAACTGTAAATGTCTTCCACACTGATGACATTAGCCCAGACAATCACAACAGTCACAAAGTACACGGCCACAAAGCCAGAGGCAGCCAGGTGTCAGTGCCACTGGCCTCAGTCATGAGCAAGGTTTCATATTTTCCTACCTGCATCCAGGGTAGTCATTAGATACTTCAGTGGTATGTCCACCTTTTCAAAAACCTTGTGAAAATAAAATACCTTAAGATTAATAAAGGAGATGTTTATAGAATATTTTTCCATAAATAACTGAAGAGTCCAAAATTCTTTTGCTTGTACAATCTGGCTTGGAATACCATCTCTCTGATTCTGTAAAAGGGGAGCTTTCTTTGATACTATTCATGTGTGGTAATGATTCTCCTCAGGAAACATGGGATACTTCGACCAAAATTGGTTTTTTTGTTTGTTTGTTTTGAGAGAGGCCAGAAACAGTGATTCTAAGAGATTTGGCCATTTGGGGAAATATACACACTCCATTATGAGGTTCAAGATTTCCGTTGAGTAAAGTGGTTTGTGCAACAAATTCCAAAACTAGAAAAAGTATCTTTTGACCAGAAATGAGTTTATTTAACAAACATGATCTGAGTACCTCCTGCATGGCAAGACCTTATAATACAAAATGAATGCCACTCCATAGTCAATCCCTAACAAATCCCATCTGTTTTACTTCCAAAGTGCACCCTTGTTTTTCATCTCCCATTCTGTATCCTTGGTCTAAATCTCCATCTTTCTCATTTAGATAAATGACAACAGCCTTCTGCTTGGTTTTCTTATCATTGCTTCCCATGCCTAATTGGTCATCCTCTCTCCATGACCCATCCAAGCTCCTCCCAACTTTGCTTCTGGTTTTTCCTTGTGGTCCCATCTCTCAACATCCTTAGTCTTGCAATTCTACTGAACCACAACTGTAGGCGTTAATGGGGGAAAAACTCATATGCTGTGAAAGTATGTGAAGAGGTTTATGCTGAGCCAATGTGTGTGATCCTGGCCTGGGGAGCCACGCTCAGGAAGTCTTGAGCAAGTAGTCCCAAGGTGGTTGGGTTACAGTTTGGTTTTATACAATTTAAGGAGACAGAAATTGCAGATAAAAACATAAATCAATAAATCATAAATCAGTACATTGGTTTGTATATTGGTTTGGCTCAAAAAGACAGGACACCTTGAAGTGGGGGTTAACAGGTTGTAAGTGGGTTCAAAGAGTCTTAGATTTGCAATTGTTAAAGCTTTGTTAAAGACTTACAATGTTTTAAGATAAGGAAGTCTGTTATTCAGAGACAAGCTACAGTATATTGACTCAAGTGATCTATTAAGTATATTGATGGCTTGCAAGTGACTTAACTTTTGCTTGCATGGCTTTAGATTAATAATGCAATACCTTATTGTTCAAGGCATGTCCAACCTCCCTTCCCTTCATGGCCAGGAACTCAGTTTTAGGTTTTTCTGGGTAACTTTGGCCAAGAGGGTGTGAACTAAAATAAATCTTAATGCTCACCCCCCGACACACTGGCTGACTGAATGGACCCCCACATGGCTTAAGGAATATCCTAAAACAAAATTGCCTACCAAGAGGAGGGAGGTCAGATATGCTTCATCATGCCCTCCTCCCTTCCTGGGACATCCTTTGTAACCCATTAACACGCCTAAGGGTATTCAAGACAAACCTGCATGTCCTCAATTTACACAACAAATATATCTCCCTGGCTTATCTCTGATTAACAGCTTCTTATCTTAAAACATTCCAAGCTCCTAGACAAAGCTTCATGTCTTTAACCAATTACAAATCAAAGAATTTTTAAACCAAACTATAACCTGTAAGCCACCTACTCCGCTATCCCCACCCACCATCTCCCTGCTTCGAGATGGCCCACCTTTTGGGGCCAAACCAATGTGTGCCTCCAATGTATGATTTACCTGTACCCCTGTCTCCCTGAAATGTATAAGACCAAACTGCGACCCAGCCACAGCGAGTCCACTTGCTCAAGGCTTCCTGGACATGGCTCTGGGTCATGGTCCTCAAATTTGGCTCAGAGTAAATCTCTTTAGAATTACTTTACAGAGTCTGGCTTTTTTTCCATTAACGGGGGGGGGGGGGCATTCAGTTGGTGGAGTGCTTAGGATTTTATTTTAGTTCACAGTGTTCAGGGGACACACTGTGCCGTGCTATTCACATCCTATCTGCACAAGTTTTTGTTCTTGGTGTGCCCTTGGCCAATTCCTTGCTTGGATAATTCTTTGTCATTACTCCAAGACTCACTGTATTCGTGATGCCTTTGTATTTTCTGTGTTCTGATGCTTTGACATCTGAGGCCTTGCTGACTTTGGAGGAGCTGCCCTTCCCAGGGATTGCCAGTCCCTAAAGACAGCAAACAACTCCACCGCGGGTGTGCCTTTCACATGCAAGCCTCCAACCCAGAGCCCGCACCCAGCACCTCCTCTGTGGGCCTCTCGCACTCAGGCCGCCTAACCACCCAGGAGCCAGATCCCAGACAACTGCAGACAGCACCTACACCCCAGAGCCTGCTGAAATTATTCAGACATGCCACCCCTAAACCTGTTAGTCTCACTTCACCTGTTTCCTCTCACAGAAACTATAATCAAGGCTTTGCCCACATTTTCTTCCTAGGGCCTCTGCTTCCTGACCAAGCCTCGAGCTCCCCGCGTGGCCTGCGTAGCCTGACGTGCTTCCTCCTTGAAACTGGGAGCAGCAAACTATCTTCACAATAACAATTGTCTTCTGACCGGTTGGCCTCACTATGCTTGACTAATAATAAAATCTACGTTTTAAAACATTCACCTCCATAATCTCCTCTGGGAAACCTGCCCAATCTCTTCTCTCTCAGACTAAATATGACACGGCATATCTCCTCTCTACTCCCCCTGGCCCAGATGTACCATCGTGAGAGCTCTCACTGCACCACACTGAAATGGACGGATAATGCAGCAGCTTTTCCACCAAGCTGTGTGGTCAGAAATACATCGTGTACATCTACTTACTGCCAAAGCCTAAAATAAAACCTACACATGGGATGTGGCAGACTCGCCATATATGTCTGTTGAATTTAGCAGAACTGGAAACTGATCCCTGCTCTCACAAACATCGACTTGGCGAAAGATACAGAGCAGCAACCAGATTGTTTCAGTGCAGCATGGTTAACACAGCGATAGAAATAAACACAGGCTGCTTGGAAGGCTCACAGGATGCACAAGGGACCCTTGACCTATGACAGTTTAAAAGCTTTCATTTTAGTTTGCCTTTTGGCCTCAAAAGCTAGGGGTACTCCTGCTTTCAACAGAGCTTGTGAATTATTCCATAGTAAATTTAAAAGTAGTAATAGAACGAAAAATAATAGCCCTAAAATCAGTTAATTTGAAGCTCTGGACTATTGGACTAGATGACCTGCCACATTTAAGATGGAGGAAGAGATTATTGCATCAATTCAATTAGCTGTCTTACATTACACCTTCTTAATGCCTCTTCACTGTGCCCTGTCTCCGTTCCCTCTGCTATTGCTTTGTCCTGGCTCACGATGGCCACATGCCTTCCTGAAGAAGGAAGGACCCAGAAGTGATTAAGCATCTGAGTTAAAGTCCCAACTCAGCCACTACTCTCCTACCTTTGACAAGTTATTTAATCTCCCCAAACATTTGCCTCTCTTTAATAAACTATCATCAATACTAACTACCACACAGGATTATAGTAAGGATTAAATTAGCTAGTCCATATGCCTGGCACTTATTAAGAGTTCAGTGAATGTTAGCAGGAACACTCTTGCAAAATCCTCCTCACCTGTCTCATCTCCAACTGCACATGTGCCACCAGATCTTTCCTCTCCACAGACACCTGTCTAACACATAATTCTGACCGTGTTTCCAACCTCCCTTTAAATCTTCTCCTAGAGTTTATAAAATGAAGTTTAAACTCCTAAAAAAGACATTAGAGACTTCCCATGATCAACCCCTAGTAATCTCTGCAGCTCTCATTGCAATCCTCCGGCCAAGCTGAGCTTCCACCAGATGCTCCTGAAAACACCAGGTTTTTCCAAAGCTCCACCTGTGCACCCTGGTTCAGCTGTTACACTGACCCAGAGTTCCCTCGCTGCCACTCTATCCCTACTCCAGCAAAGACAGCGACTTCTCTCCTTTATGCTCTACCTATCTGTGCAACAGAACTCTTGACACTTACCAGTATTGACTGATGTATATGTGTGTCTTCCACCAGTAAACCGTAAGCTTACTGAGAGCTGGGACCATATGTCTCATCTTCATACTACCAGGGCCTGAAATACAGTGGTAGCTCACTAAGTTCTCATAGAAACATGAATGAATTGGTTGAGTAAAATCGAGCAGTCAAAATACCCAAATTTATTTTCTCTTTAATCTACAAGCTCCTTCTGGAAATTTAGCAAAAAATAAATAGCATGTATCATTATCAGGTCTGGGCCCATATAGAGAGAGAATGTGCCAGACTGAAACATCAAGTGGGCTTGATTCAGCATGTTCCATGGATGTCCCAGTGCTTCATCTTGCTGAGCCACCTTCTCCCCATCCCCACCCTCTCCACCCCCTTGGCTATACACAGAATGATAACATAGATGATGGGATTCAACAAATCTCTAGTTGGACTGATCTTTCCACAGTGCATAAGCACAAGGGAAAAAACAAAAAAAAAAGACTGAGTCAACTGGTCTACATCTTCAGGACGTGTTTAATTAAATATTTGGTAGACATCATATATCATAGGGATATGGCCAGTCTATTGCCCCTTTCATCTTATTTCATCCCAACTTCTTATCATTGACTCACTGACATATGAGTTCTAAAGAAATATTCAAAGTCTGTGATTTCATAATTCACTCTACTCCCCAAATACATAGTCTTTATGTCTTAATAGCATATTAATACTACATTATAATTTTCCGTAAAAATTGCAAATGATGGTAAACTGAAAAGTCTGGATGGAGTCATGGAGTGCTTCAAGAAAGTAATCCTAAACCAAGGAGGAAATACTTGGTTTAATTGGATTGTCATCAGTTTTGTAATGCTGTATTAAAATCAGTATTTTAATGCTGAGCTGCTTCTAAAAGCATGTGTGCAATGGGATTTCTCATTCTCATTACAATATCATTATTTATTCTAGAAAAGTCTGTAACTCATATTATAGGTATACAAATTTATGTTTCCAATGCCTTTAATCCTCTTAGATAAAGTACTTACTGGAATATCTTTCCAATAAAACCCTTCACTAAAAGTAACTCTTGAGATAATCTCATTGAAATTGATTTTTCTTGGGAAAAATCTTGAAAAAAAAGTCACAAATCCAGTTTACGAATAAATTATTAGGTTGATTACTTTTATTTGTCATCCAAATATATTATGCAACAAACCAGCTCTGAATACTGAAAACAATATAGGAACTTTAATGGAAGTATACGGAGTTTAATCACTCTTATAGCTTGGCTGTGATTGGAGAGATGCTAGGAATCCTATTTCCCTAATTAAAGTCATCAATGCCTTCTAGGGTGGCTAAATATTTATAGAGATGAGGCTGTTCATCACAGATGCTTCTTGGTTTGTTTAGCGTTTTTGTGTGTTTTTTCTCATAATATATCCACATGATAATATAATGGCCAGCGAAGCCCTGTATCCCATTGTAATGTCTTCTTCAGTCTTTTCCATTTGACTTAGCCCCAAACTCTAAAAAAGATTTTGTCCTTTCTTCAGGAAAGACTTAAAATAGCTGGCTTCCTTAATTCAGGTAACTCAGCACCAGGGCAACCTGGTGGTTAGTTTTGCTCTGAGATTGTGTACATTCCTTAAAATCAGACTTCTGTCAGATGGCAGACAAGAGAAAGCACCTCACAAACATCTAGCTATGGGCACATAATGACCCCCAGGTGATCAAGTCCAAACCCCATTCTAGTCTTTCTTCTGGAGGAATAGGATGCATCAACACCTCTTCTTTACATCATATCCTTCAAGGTCAAGTTCAAATTGTAGTTCCCCTGAGAAACTTCCTCTTACCTACCTCACCTCATTAATTTAGAGCTCAGCAGAGAAAAAAGGCACTCTACAAGAACAATTGTCTAAGGGATCACTTCCCTGATTAAAAGATATGATGACACTGTCCACAGGAAAATATGGGGACTGGTGGTGGCTGGTTCACCACTCCCAGGGAAGGAAATGAGTGTAGGCAGCTGCCTACACACAGATCACTGGCTCTGGAAACAGCATTATGAATTCATAGAGAAGCAACATGGGCCACTCACTATGGGTGGGGGTGGGGGGTATAAAAAAGGTGATAGGGAGACGCAAATACAAAGATTAGAGAACTTGAAGAGAGCAATAGAGTATAGAGTGTGGGAAGGCTGCGCTCACCTTGCTGAAGCAGTGTGATCCGACTGGCAAGAGGACACCTACCACTCCTGCAGACCTCCCACTGCTCAGACAGGGACGTGCCTGCAGTCAGTGTAGAGCCATTTCACTGGACAACCGGCTGTGTGGACAAGAGGCAATAGCCAGGGCCATTTTGAACTTTCAGGTGCACCAGATGGACTACACCAGACTAGGGAGGTTCACTGATTTGTGGCTTCCCTGAGCTGTGACCCCAAACTGGGAGCCAAGGCCTCACTCCTGGAGATCAGCAGGACCTGACCTGGGCACAAGAATTGAACAGAGAGCAGCGGGTGCTGACTCAAGGGGCTCTGGGTGACCACTTAGGCAGGTGCTGGGCAGGGTGTGGAGGGCTGTGATGTCTGCACGTCTGATCTGGCACCCGAGGGTCCCTTGTGCCTGGGAGGCAGCCTGCAGTCTTCCTAGCCCAGAACCTGCCTTCCAGGTAGAGATGGAAAACATTTACACAGCCCCAACTTAAGAGACCTCAGCTGGAGCCTTTACATCTGGCCCCACCCCAGTTCCAGCTTGGGCACTGGTGGGCTGGGGTCAACAGGCTCCTCCCTAAGAAGCCTTGGCCAGCTGCTTCAGCAGGCTGTGGGCTGGAGGTCAAGAGCTATGTTCTCTACGTGTCTGACCTGCATCTTTGGGACCCTTACAGTTTGCGACATGTCCACCTGAGCCTGCCCTCCAGGCCTTAGCCACCTCCTGCCTGCTTGGCCTTGACCCACCCTCAAGGTTGGGTTGAACCCACAGACTGCTGCCACCAGTGAGCTGGGAACTTCTTGTGGACAAGGAACGAGGGCCCTGCCATCCTCTGCCCACATGCCCTAGCCAATTAGCAGGCGCCCTGTTGCTTCTCAACCCTCTAACTTTTTCCTCCCCAGGAGGCTTCAACTCCTCAAGTTCTGTCTTGCTCATCCCCACACAGACAGTTCTCAACTCCAACCCAGACTGCAGGGCTACACAAGGGTCCAAGTGTGTCCCAGAATGTTCTGCATGACTCCAGACCCCCTGAGCCTTGGAGATCAATCCCTGACCATGCCAAAGATAAGGATCCTGGTCTCATGTCACACACAGGGTGCCCAAGGTGGCTCAATGTCACTCTGCTTCAAGGCCTGTCTTGCTGTAACGGGGCTGCCAGGCAAGCAGCAGCAGGGAGGGCTGGCAAGCTGGGAGTTCCCAGTCTGAGCACCCCTCAGTCGACTGCAGGACCCCAAGGGAGAGGTCTGAGTCCTCTCCCTGAGAGAGCTCTGTGTGGCAGCTCAATTGTCTCTCTCTGCAGCCATGGGTGGGGTCAGGGCAGGGGAGAAAAAGAGACTGAGTGGAGGGAAGCCAACAATAGGGTCTTCTCTGACCCACTGTCCAGGAGACAGTCTGCCAAAAATGACTCGATGGGCCCATACACCAGATCCTATAACACCCAAGCCTCAAGTGCAGTATCCAGGAGCACAAAGGGGATATTCATGATCTAGTCTGGGGAGGTGAGGATGCCTGCAGGGGCAGATCAGGGGGAAGAGTGCAATATGGGTCCTAGCTGCAGTGTGCTTGTGGGACACCCCTCCTCCCATGGGAGGCCTGTGCTTCCAGCTCAGGCAGGGATCCTTAACAGGGAACCTCCCTGCCTGCATCACAATCACAGGGAAGCTTAGCTATCTTGAGGTCCTGACTACTGGCAGAATCCCGAGAGAAACCAAGGAATAAGGGAAGGTTGAAAGCAGCAAGGCCTGCTCCAGACTGCAGGATTCTGGGTCTCAGACAGCCCCACCACCACACACAGAGTTCTGCTTAAGTGGCGCCACTTCAGCCCCTCCTTGGCAGCTTAACCCAGAGTTGGAGAATGGACCCTCAACTGCTGACATCCCTTGCCAGGATTTGTGGAGCTTCAGGGTACGCTCATGCAACCTAACCCTACCCAACTTCACTATCCAACCCACCTCTGCTGTGGTGGACAATAAAGGACTCACCTGGAAGTTCTAGGGCCCCACCCACCAACAGGGGCATTAAAGGGCTTCTTCTGAGAAACTAGAACCAGTCACAGGATCCAAAACAACATTGAAGCTTGTTCCTTCCAGCAAACACCACCTACTGACAGGGAGGTCAATTTTCATGCCCTTTACAATATTTACCGACTCAATCATAGAGGGTGTGGTTGATTCTCACCCACAAGCACTACCAACTGACTTAGAGATTAAACTGGGCATTTCATTAACTAAACAAAATAATATCCAAAAGTAAGATGTAACAGCAGCTTCAGATGAGAAGAAATCAGTGAAAGAACTCTGGAAGTATGAAGAATCAAAGCAAAATGTCACCCCCAAATGGGAACACTAGCTCCCCAGCCAAACACAGAAAAATTAAATGATAGATGGAGAATTTTGAACAGGGATTATAAGGAAGCTTAATGAAATACAAGATAGAATAGAAACCCAACACAAAGAACCACAAAAGCAATGCAGGAAATGAATGAAAAATTCACTAAAGAAATTAAATTGTTAAAGAAAAATCAAATGAACTACTGGAGATGAAAAACTCATTCAGGGAACTACAAAACAGCAGAAAGCCTCAAGAACAGGTTAGATCAGGTAGATGAAAGAATCTCAGAGCTTTAAAACAACAACATTCAATCAAGAGTCAGTCACAGAGATAGAGCAGAGAAATAAAAGGAATGAGCAAATCCTACAAAGTATATCAGACCATATCAAGAGGCCTAACATAAAAATCATAAGCATCCCTGAGGGTGAAGAAGAAAATACACAATGGTTGGATAGTTTATTTAAGGGAGTAATTGAGAAAAATTTCCCTGGCCTTGCTAGAAATCTATATATCCAGATACAAGAAGCTAAAAGGACTCCTGGAAGATTCATCACAAAGAGGCAAACACCACAGCACATTGTCATCAGACTGGCCAAAATAAACTCAAAAGAGTCCCTCCTATAAGCCATAAGGTGAAAGCAGAAGGTAATTTACAAGGGAAAACCCAACAGACTAACTGCAGACTTCTCAATTGAGAGCTTACAAACCAGAAGGGATTGGGGTCCCATTCTCAGCCTTCTCAAACAGAATAATGCCCAGCCTAGAATACTGTATCCTGTAAAACTAATTTTTGTATGTGAGGAGAAAATAAAGTCTTTCTCAGACAAGCAAATACTGAGAAAATTTGTCAAGATAAGATGTCCCCTGCAGGAAATACTTAGAACTGCATTGTTCAAGGATAAACACAATAAACACTAACCAGTGTAAAATCGCCCAAAGGTAAAGATGAAAGGCCAGATACTACAATCACTAAAGAGAGAAAACAAACAACAAAGTTCTACTCAACAGGATGAACAGAAATGCACACCACTTATCAATTCTTTCAATAAATGTGAATGGCTTGAACTGTCCACTAAAGAGACATAGGCTGGCCAAATGGATAAATATACACAAACCAACTATCTTCTGTCTCCAAGAAACATATCTAACCCACAAGGACTCAATCAAACTCAAAGTGAAAGATGGAAAACAATATTCTACACTAACGAAAACCAAAAGAAAGCTAGGTAGCAGTTATTATATCAGATAACTGAATCTTCAAATAAACAAAATTAATGAAAGACAAACATGGTCATTATATAATAGTAAAGGGAACAATTCAACAAAAAGACATAACAATTCTAAACATTTACACACCCATCACAGATGCATCCAGATTCATGAAGGAAATTCTATTTGATCTAAATAAAGTGATAAACAGCAGCACTGTAATAGCCAGGGATTTCAACACCCCTTTGACAGAACAGGACAGATCCTCCAAACAGAAAATAAACACAGAAACAATGGATTTAAACAGAACTCTAGAACAAATAGGCCTAACAAACATTTACATAATATTCCACCCCAAAACCACTTTCTTCTCATGAATTCATGGTACATTCTCTAAGATTGACCATGTCCTGGGCCACAAAACATGTCTCAATAAGTTTATAAAAATAGAAATTATTCCTTGAATCTTCTTAGACCACAGTGGAATAAAATGAGATATCAACTCCAACAGAAACACTCATCTATACACAAAGTCATAGAACTAAACAACCTACTGTTGAATAATACTCAGTTCAAAAAGGAAATTAAGATGGAAATGAAAAGATTGCTTGAACTTAATGAAAAAGGGGCCACAAGTTATCAAAATCTATGGGACACAGCTAAAGCAGTCCTGAGAGGAAAATTCATAGCCATAAATGCTCATATCCAAGACATATAAAAATCACAAAGCAACAATCTAATGAATTGACTCAAAGAACTGGAAAAGGAAGAACAACGAAGCCCAAACCCAATAGAAGAAAAGCAATAACCAAGATTAGAGCCAAACTAAAATAAATTGATAACAATAGAACTATACAAAAGGCTAATGAAACAAAAAGTTAGTTCTTTGAGAAAGACAAACAACCCTACACTCCTCTTGCTAGATTAACCAGAAGCAGAAAATAAAGGATTCTAATAAACTCAATCAGGAATAAAAAGGAGAAATTATAACTGAAACCATGGAAATACAAAATATCATTTCTGAATATTATAAAAATCTCCATATACATAAACTTGAAAATGGAGAGGAAATGGACAAATTCTTAGAAATGCACAGCCTCATTAGGCTCAATCAGGAGAAATGGAATTCCTGAAAAGACCAATATCCAGCACTGAAATTGAAGCAGTAATAAAAAACCTTCTTAAAGATAAAAGCCCTGAGCCAGGTGGTTTTACACCTCAAATCTGTGAGACCTACAAAGAACAACTGGTGCCTATCCTGCAGAAATTATTCCACAATATTGAAAAGGAAAGAAAACTCCCCAACACATTTAACAAAGCCAACATCACCCTGAAAAGACTCAACAAAAGAGAAAACTACAGACCGATATTACTTATAAATATAGAAGAAAAGTTCTAAAGAAAATCCTAGCAAATTTAATTCAGCTGCTTATCAAAAAAATAATCCAACATGACCAAGTGAGCTTTCTTCCAGGAATGCAGGGATGGTTCAACATACATAAATCCATAAGCATAATTCACCATATAAACAGAAGTAAAAACAAAGACCATATGATCCTCTCAATAGATGCAAAAAAAGCATTTGACAAAATTCAACACCATTTTAGGATAAGAACACTTAACAAAATATACATACACAGGCCTTACCTAAAAATGGTAAAAGCCATATACAACAAACCTACAAACAATATCATACTGAATAGGGATAAACTGAAAACATTCCCACTTAGAACTAGAATGAGACAAGGTTGCCCTCTATCAACACTTCTATTCAACATAGTGGTGAAAGTCCTAGCAAGAGCAGTCAGACAAGACAAGGAAATCAGGGTCATCAAAATGGGAACAGAAGAAGTCAAACTATTGTTTTTTGCTGATGATCTTATATCTAGAATCCCACAAAGATTCTGCCAAGAGACTACTGGAATTGATAAATAAATTCAGCAAAGTCTCAGATTACAAAATCAATGTACAAAAATCAGTAGCATTCCTATACACCAACAACAGTCAAACTGAGAACCAAATCAAAGACTCAATACTTCACAATAGCAACAAAAAAATAAAACACCTAGGAATAAGTTTAACTAAGGAGGTGAAAGATCTGTACAGGGAGAACTATAAAACACTGAGGAAGGAAATAGCAGAGGACATAAACAGGAGGAAAACCATACCATGTTCATGGGTCAGCAGAATCAACATTATTAAAATGTCTATACTAGCCAAAGTGATCTACATATTAATAAATCCCTATTAAAATATCAACATCATTTTTTACAGATCTCAAAAAAATAATTCTATGCTTCATATGGAACCAGACAAGACCCTGAATAGCAAAAGCAATCTTAAGCAAAAAGAACAAATTGGGAGGTATCAATTTACCAGACTTGAAGCTATACTACAAGGCTATAGTAACCAAAGCAACATGGTACAGGCACAAGAACAGAGACATAGACCAATGAAACAAAACTGAGAACCTGGATATAAAACCATCCTCATATATTCATATGATCTTTGACAAAGCAGACAAAAACATATGCTGGGGAAAAGAATCTCTATTCAATAAATGGTGCTGGGAAAATTGGGTAGCCACATGTAGCAGACTAAAACAGGATTCTCACCTCTCATAAAAATCAACTCACAGTGGATAACAGCCTTAAACCTAAGGCATGAAACCATAAGAATTTTAGAAAAAGATGTTGGAAAAACTCTTATAGTCATTGACTGAGGCAAAGAATTTATGAAGAAGACCCCAAAATCAATAACAGCAACAACACAAATAAATAAATGGGACCTGATAAAATTAAAAAGCTTCTGCACAGCTAAGGAAACTATCACTAGAGCAAACAGACAACCAACAGAATGAGAGCAAATATTTGCATGCTACACATCCAATAAAGGCTTATAACCAGAATCTGTACAGAATTCAGAAAATTAAAAACAAAAATCAAACAACTCCATTGAAAAGTGGGCAAAGGACATGAACACAAACTTTTCAAAAGAAAACAGACTAATGGCCAACAAACATGTGAAAAATGTTGCTTAACATCTCTAATCAGCAGGAAAATGTAAATCAAACCACAATGATGTATCACTTATCTCCAGTGAAAATGGCCTTTACCAAAAAGTCCCAAAACAACAAATGTTGGTGTGGATATGGAGAGATAGGTACACTCTTTCACTGCTGGTGGGACTGCAAACTAGTACAAACCTTTATGGGAAGTAATATGGAGATACCTCAAAGAACTAAAAATAGAACTACCATTTGATCCAGTAATCTCACTACTGGGTATTTACCCAAAGGAATAAAGCATTCTATAATAAATACATCTGCACTTACTATAAAGCAGCACAATTCATAATTGCAAAGATGTGGAATCAACAAGTGCCCATCAATACCTGAGTGGCTTAATAAAATGTGATATATGTATACCATGGAATACTACTCAGCCATAAGAAACAATGGTGAACTAATGCCTCTCTATTATCCCGGATGGAGCTGGACTCCATTCTCCTAAGTCAAGAATCATAAGAATGGAAAAACAAACACTACATGAATTCACCATTGAATTGGCACTAATTGATCAACATTTATGTGCACATCTGGAAGTAACATTCATCTGGTGTCAGGCAGGTGGGAGGGCCAGGAGGATGGGTACATTCACACCTAACGGGTGTGGTGCGTGCTGTCTGGGGGATAGGCACGCTTATAGCTCTGACTTCGGAGGTGCAAAGGCAATGTATGTAACCAGAGTGCTTATACCCCCATAATATTTTGAAATAAAAAAAGCTGACAGAGTCCAATTATGCCAAAACAGATTCACTTTCATCTATGAAATTTTGGGAAAATTACATTTATTCAATATTCCTCAATATTTTCTTGCTTTGTTACATTATTGCTTCAACTGCAGTATATTTTTATCCTCAAAACTATAAAGGTCATATATCTTTTGAAAAGCAGTAATTATGTTTTATAATTCTCTGTTATTCTCCCTCTACCATCCCCACTATAGCATCTAGCAAGTACAGGATTAAGCATATAATAAATATGTGATAATTTTGCTCAATCAAAATACACAAACAAATCAATTGTTTGGTGAGCCTCAGTGGCACTAATGAGGCTATACTAAGAACAGTCACTTTGTATCATGAAATCTCCCTTAAAGGATAGAGATGTGTTTCAAACAGCTTCATTTCACCTAAACTCTTATGAACCATCCATAAATGTATCCAAAATATGTATGTCTTGTGAGATTACATCAAAATTGCTGGCTGAGCAAAAACACCTGCTTCTTTCCCCACTCCAAATCCTTAAAAACAAACAAAAAAATTTTAAATAATAAATCCATAACATTATGGAATATAAAATAGAGAAAAGATAAGATCAGATTGACAGAGAGAATGGACAACTGAAAGTATATGCAAAAGAGCATTTCTGAAAAGGAGCAAGTGACAGGTGTTAGTCAGAACAGCCCAGGTTTTGCTGCCATAGCAAACAACCCTCAGACCGCAGCTCCTTAAAACACACATTTAATTCTGTCTTATTCTGTATGTCCCCAGTGCTTAGTGGGGGCTTCACTACACTAAAAGACCTATGCTGAGGGTGGCTCCGTCATCTTCTCCCACCCCATCTGTAACACGCAGCCTCCTGTGTTGCTGTGACAAGGAGAGAGAAAGAGTAGCAAGCTGCACACGGGCTATTTACTGCTGCAGCCTGGAGAGTAGAGAGAGCTCCCTGCAACAGTGCAGTGGCCAGAAGTAGCCACATGGCCCTCTCTGCCTGAAAGGAGACTGAGAAACAGAGAAGAATTGGTAAAATATTTGGTGACTATTTCCTTCTTTGGCACTTAGTGCAAAGATCCCCTGTCTTAGAATCTTCTAGATGACCTTCGTGGATTGGTTTCCGGATCACGGTGGACCACAACCTACATGCGGCTACTGGAGAAAGAAGAGCCATGGAAGTGAGAACTGCTAACAAAAAGTCATTCCTTGATTTTACAAATATTACATAAAGTATTTCTTTTCAGTCAGTTTCTGTCCCTCTTTTATCTAGTACATTTCCTCTTTCTTTTTTTTTTATTTCGGCATATTATGGGGGTACAGATTTTAAGGTTTCAATAAATGCCCTTTCCCTCCTCCCCCCACAAGTCTGAGTTTCCAGTATGACCATCCCCCAGATGGTGCATATCTCACTCATTATGTATGTATATACCCGCCCCCCCTCTCCCCTCCCACCTGCCCAATACCCTATTACTGTAGTACCTATGTGTCCACTTAGGTGCTGCTCAGTTAATGCCAGTTTGCTGGTGAGTATATGTGGTGCTTGTTTTTCCATTCTTGGGATACTTCACTTAGTAGTATGGGTTCCAGCTCTAACCAGGAAAATATAAGATGTGCTATATCACCGTTGTTTTCTTAGAGCTGAATAGTACTCCATGAAATACATATACCAACATCTCTTTCATGAAGACAAAGCTATTGAGGTTTTACTTTTTCCCTACATCAAGGAGGAATTAGTCCCATCTCAGAATGGGCAATAAATGCTTGGATAGAGATTCTTTAAATGTCTAGTGGGTAGAATATGAATTAAATATTTCTAAATACCTTCTAGGAGAATTCAGCAGCTACTTAGTCAAAACGTATTTATGGATTGCCTTCTATGTGCCAGCTAATGATGATTCATCTCTGGATGCACAAAGTCAAACAAAACCCAGTCGCTCCCCAAAGCAAAGGAAATGATTATCCATCCAGCAAGTCAATTGTGCCAGGCATTATCACAGAATCTTCCAAAAAGAGGATCAGTTCTGCAGGTGGATATGAATGCAAGGCTCTAGAAGGACATCACAGTGCATGTGACATTAAAAGAAACTTACAAGAACGGTTCAGTTTAGGTATAATTCTAAGCATTAGGAAAATTCTATTAATTTTTCAATCTTTCCTGACCACAATTAACTTCTTTCTGAATTCATCTCTCCATTTATTTCCTTAACAGAAGTGACGGGAATCCACAGGGATGCCACCTCTTCCTGCTTCCAAATCAATTCAATTTTGCCTCTTCCAGCTGCTGTGCTGAATTTAAGTCTGCAAAACCAACCTGGAGGCACAGGAAGCTGAGGCAGTGAAAGCCTATTCATCTGACTGCTCCCTTCCCACTTGATGGTTGAGTCAGCTTTTGAAATAACGCTTCCCTTATTTGTTATTCTCCTTCCTTAGCACTACTGCCAGCTGTACTTTCCACTTCACATGAATTTTGGTCTATTCCAATTTTCCACTCCTCTGACTCTAATCCCATAGTTACAAATGGAATCCCAGGCTACACTAATATCTCTTAACTTGCTGGCACTGAAGAGATCAATATTTCAAAATGCCATATGTTTTATAGATCAGCTACTGCATGCATACAAATACAGTGATACTTGAACCATTACAGTGTTTGTAAGTTACATAAGGCAGTTGCCAAATAAAAGCATGCTCTCTTGCAGTTAAATTTCCAAAGGTCATCATAATGACTGACCACTGAACCAACTGTTGACAAGTCTTTTTCTATATCAGAGAATTTGAGATGTGGTGGAGGTTGAGAAATAAAAGAATTGTCAAAAGTGCCAACATTATGTCTGGTAATTTGATGCTGAACATACTTATTGGCAATCAGACATTTCTGAAGGCTGGCATGAGGTTTTGCCTAATGGTAGTATGTGGTTTCTGCAAGTTGCTCTCCATACCCATTACTTCATTTATTTATTTAACACATATTCATTGAGCACCTGTGTTTCATGACCTGAGCAACTCCCAGGGATCCAAGGACAACTAACTCATTTCTCAAGGGTCTCAATGTCCACCAGAGTAGGAAAATGTAGACATAGACAATAAAACATAGTAAGGAGAATGATAGAAACCCATAGTACCTTGGGAATGGAGAGAAATCTCAGCTTAACGGAGCTCAGGGGGCTTCCGGGAGGAGGTGATACCTGAGGTGTTGAAGGATGAATAGGAGTCAGGTAGAAAAATTCAAAATGCATATCTTAGAAGTAACAGCACCTGTGGGAAACTGCATGTTTCAATATGACCAGAACAATTCATGACAATGTGAATGTATTATTAATAGATATAAACAAGAAATAAGAAATTACCTGTGTTTCAAAAGTATTAGTTTTGGGGGGATAATTGAGGGCTGGAACAGCACTTGTGAGTGATTCACTCTGTACATATATGCACTTGGTATTTTCACATGCTATTTAATTTGATCCTTAGATTTCCCCTGAAGGTACATTTAGTTAAGGCCCTCCCCATTTTGTATATAAGGAAACTGGGACACAGAAAGATCAAATGTTTCACCTTGAATTTTCATATAGTAAATTATAAAATTAGGCTATATGCCTTGGACTCCAAAGTTTGCAAAATAGACCAAAATTCCAATAGGATGATGTATACAGCCAGACCAAAGGGCACAAAATCTAAGATATAGAAATTTGAGGGAAGGAAAAAAAATCAGTGTTCATAGAGTTAATAAGGAAGACTCACGCGGTAGATAAAATGTGAAGCTGAAATATAGAATAGAAGTTCACCAGGAAGAGAAGGAACACATCTTTAGAGGCAGAAAATAAATAGGTGCTTAAAAAGTTAAAGTCATTAATTTCTGATTTGAGTTAGTTCTCTTGGTGCCCTTGTCAAAGGACATTGAGGATTTGACAAATATTTATTGAGTGCCTATGAGCTATGAGCCCCTGTGCCTTGCACTTTATAAGCCTCTCTCATTTAACCTCCATGACAAACCAATAAGCCTCCCTATTTTTTCATCCATGAAATGGGAGTGAATCCAGATTAAAAGATAAAACACTTGTCAATCTTATACACAGCACAGTGCTTGGCAGAGAGCAGATTGGTGGTTCACGTGACCTTCATTTTATAGGTACAGAAACTGCCCTTGAGACAGACTGAACACCTTGCCTTCAATCACACAGCCAGAGGGTCCACCTGGGTATGTCCGTTACACTTTCACAGTCTCTCCTCAAAGCCATACAAGTTCCTTTGGCTAGGGTTAAACTGGGTCAGAACTGTTTAATAAGCAAGGTTTACACTCAATGAGATAAGAATACTTTGCCCATGACTAAAACTCTACAGTTTGATCATTACCCACCCTCCACTACAATATATCTCCATTTCAGAAACATAAAGCTGCTGATATCCCCATCTATTCTGATTATTTAAAGGATAGATGATAGATAGATAAATAGATATTAATAGGTGGCACACAGTTATACGTCAGTGCAATTTTACTGCCATGCATGACCACTTCCAGGTGCTTTGTATTTTAAGCCTTATCTGTAATTTGTATAATTAACAAGTAAACACTCTGAGGTAATTTTAGCAACCACTGAGCAGGTGAGGTGTTAGAAGACCCCTAAAGTCATCACACGCAGACTGTATCCTTTGATTTAGCAAAAACCAAACCATATGCGACCATCAAAAGAATGTAAAATCACCAGGCTCCACAGAGGCTCCAAAGCAATACAATGAGCCAGTTTCAAGGCAAGAAGAATGACCCCCATTAAAAAGGAGTTTTAGAAATTAGGGATGGTAATATGACTTCAGTCGGTAGGAGCAGTAGTCAAATGAAAATATATTTAAAGAGTGATTCTGGCCCCTGTGGTATGTGTACCCTGGGAGAGCCATCATCTCTTTAATAACTTTGCTGTATTTCTTCACCACATTATTGGAAATTGTTTAATGAGCAGTTTCCCTCAGAGAAAATACCAGATTCTCAGAAGCAGTTGCCATGAGAGATACTGTTTAAAGCCTGATGAAATTATGTTTATTCTTTTACATTTCTTCCTGAGGCAGTAGAAATAATGGTGCTTTCATTTTTTTTTTTTTTAGAAATATGTTTTTACTTATAAAAATAGTAAATGTTCAAGGTAGAAAATTTGAAAATTAAAAAAGTATAAAGAACAATAGAGATCAATGCGGTCCAAAGACTGAGTTTTATTTGGGTATATTACTTTATACATTTGAATTCCTGAATTATTTTTATATGAGTAAGATTAAATACATGCATGATAATTACATTTGTATACTACCTCAATTTTGCACTCACTTTGTTTTTTTAAATTCTCATTATCCCATGTTAATCATAAGACTTCTTGTAACCCAGACAACAGCTGCCTGAATATTTTACTATCTCCCAGTCTGCAGTGATCTTCTATACAATTAACACCTACTGTTTACTTCCAACCATTAACTCTTGACGTTTAAGCCAGCCACTCTCTCTTTTTTAGCTTACTTTTCACATGCTGGTACCACTTCTCTTCCTTCAGCGTAACCCCATGATTATACATTTTGAAACTAAAGTTGGAGAGCCAGGGATCAACTCACCCATCCACCACTTACTAGCTGTGTGATGTGGGGTAAGTCACCCAGCTGAAGAAGAGTAGTAGAAAAAGTATATCAATAGTGGTAGTTATAATAACAATTCTCCAAACACTATTAACACAATATTCTTGAGTATAATGGACTTTATTGAAGGTCTAAAGATAGATTTACAACGTAAGTCAAGAGAAAATTCAAATTCAGACATCTTTCTTTCTAAGAATTTTTAGAAAATGTCTCCTAAAGAGATTTCTTACTGGCTATCTTTTAAAATAATAGCACAGCTTATAATAATTTCAGAAAGTTCTGGATTTTTCCCTCATAAATTGCCTTTATCACAATTTTATTGACCATTTTATTTTATTTTTTGTGGCTTATTTCTTTATGCTTCTTGTTCCATTTATCAGGGGTTTCAGTGTGTGCCTTATTGATTTATCGGTGTTTTATATCAGTTATATATTACATGTTATGTTACAATTAAATATTTTATTATTGCATTTTGATGTCTTTATTGGCATTTTAGCTATAATCAATCGACGTTAGTAGTAACTTCACTAGAAATTACAATATGTATTTTAATCATAAAACAATGTACTTGGACTTAATATTTTACCTACTTCATATAAAAATCGTGGAAACCTTCTAATATCATAATTCACTATACCACCACCATCCTTTGTCCTATAGTTATACCTATACCCATTATAAATCCCATATTACAGTGTTATAATTATTGCATTAAAATTGTGTTTTTTGAAAAATTAAGAAAAAATTCTACTCTTTTATATTTACTTAATATTCACCCTTTTCACTGATTTGTTGTCTCACATAGATTCAAGTTACCATCTCATATAGTTTTTCTTTAGCCTAAAGAAAGCTTTGGTATTTCTTACAGAATATATCTGCTGAAAAAAAATTTCTTTAGTTTATATTTACCTAAAAATGTCTTTTTAAATTCTTTTTGGAAGATATATAATAGTTGTACATATTGAAAATGTCTTTACCTTGTCTTTGTTTTTGAAGGATGGTTTTGCTGAATATAAAAATCTGTGTTATAGTATTTGTCTTTTAGCATTTGAAAGATGTATTCCATTTACTTTTGTCCTCTGTTGTTTCCAATGAGAAGTTGGCCACCATTTTTACCACTGTTCTGTGTGACAGTTTTCTCTAGCAGTTTTCAAAGTTATCTTTTTATCTTTAGATTTCAGCAGTTTGACTATGATATTCCTGGTATCTTCTTTGTATTTATCTTGCTTAAGGCTCATTAAACATAATCTGTAAATTGATGCTTTTCACTTAATTTGAAAAGTTTTCAACCATCTTTTAAAAAAAATTTCCATTGCCTCTCCTGCTGGGACTCAATTACACATATGTTATAATGCTTGGTAGTCTCACATGTCTCTACAGTTCTGTTCATATTTCTTCACTTTTTTCTTTCCATATTTTACATTAGATATTTTCTTTTAATCTACCTTCAAGTTCACTAGTTTCTTCTGCTGTTAAACTCTTCCAGTAAAATTTTTATTTCAGTTACTGAGTTTTCTAGCTTTAGAATTTCTATTTGTTATTTTTCATTATAATTTCTATTTTCTGCTAAAATTAGCCATTTAGTTGTTAATTATGCTTATAACTTCCTTAACTTCCTGAACATGCTTATAGTAGCCACTTTAAATGTTGTTTTCTGATAATTACAACATCTGGGTTATCTCAGGGCCAGATTTTATTGACTGTCATTTTTTCTTGAGTATGGATAATATTTTCCTTGTTAACATGTCAAGTGATTTTTTTATTGAACCTAAACACTATCAATGCCACATTTGAAAAGACTCTTGAATATTTCATATTCTTCTAAATAATGATTTTTGGCCTAGGGAATGGTTAATTTGGCTGGTAGTCAAAAATCCAGACTCTGGTTTCCCTTTGGTAGAAAACGGTTGAAATCTCCTCTTAGTTCTTTTAGTTTCCAGCTGCTGTGTTTTCTTACAGAATCCCCTCCAAAATCTTCCCCTTGCAGATATAGTTTAGTAGTCAGCTAAGGACTTAAGTGGATTTTATTAGCAAATCATGAAGTTCACACTCTCTGTAGCTCCCTCTCTTCCACATACTCTCCTATAACTTTGTCATTGTCCTGCCAGCTTGAACTCTACCCTCTGACAGCTAACACCAGTAAGCAGTGACTGTCTGCAGCTGGAGCTGCACGCAAGTTGAGTATGGGGCAGTGGAGGTTTGGGGGGCCTAAAGCTGCCAACTTGCAAGTCTGACTCACTTTTCTCCATGTTTGCTCCTGATAGCCTTCAAATAGTTGTGTGATTCACATTTTTATTCAGCATATTATGGGGGTACAAATGTTAAGGTTATGTAGGAGGGTTACTCCACCCAAATTACTCTGTAATTACCAGAAATTATATTTCATATGCAAGTTTCAAGTTTTTTTCTTTTTCTATTCCTTCTATGCTTAAGTTTCACTAAAGAGTCACTTCCCCATATATGGAAGAACTATCCTTTGCTGGAGAGTATATGAAGCTTTCTTTCTCTGCTAGAGTTTCCAAAAAAATAAAAGATATATATGTAGGAGTGTAATAATAATACAATTTACTGAGCCCATCTTACTTTACCTCCCCAAGATGAGAGAAAGTAGACAGAACTTATTTTTCATATGTACTAGTCACCAAAGAGTATGGGAATACTGTGAAAAAGAAAACAAATTTTCTCTGTTTTCAATCAATGCTTCCCTCTTCATAGCCAACTGTTGCAACAACAGTTCCTTCCACTTTACTTCTTCAAATAGCCACTTCTTCCCTTACTGAGAACCTATTGTCCATAACCCATCCCCTCTACCAGACCTGGAGAAGATTCCTAAATATCTAGAGTTTTCATGGTCTTCATCAGTGGTCAGCCACCATTTTCTACTTGAAAAAAATTACCATTTCCAGGTTGGAAAATCTTTGAGAACATAAACTCTTCACTGGTATACATGCTCCTAAAGTCATACCTTTTGATTTCCAGTTAGTTCTACTCCAATACAAAGTTGAAACTAATAATATGAGAAATATTATTTGGGGAAGGAGAGGGAAAGTATGAATTGAAAGCTAGAATTGATGAATGTGAGGGAGTTAGAACACAAGACACTAGGGTGTATAAATAGGTATTCAATATATTAAATGCAGGTAATAAAATTTGAGTTCTTAAGTCTCTGCCCTATAGTATGTTTTTAATAATTGTTTATTGAAGGAATATTAATTATTTAAGCTAATAAATGACAGAGTGTCTTTGTTCATGCTCTCTGTTGTGATTCATCTGAAAGATGGTTTTATTTAACTTCCCAGGGAAGAGAGACTAAGTTTGAATCATGACCTCTGGCAATGCCTCCAACTCTTAAAAAAATGAAACAAACCTGTGATTCTATGTTTCTAGATCAAAATGGGCTTGATGAGGCCCCCTGCAGGTACATCATAATAAATCTTTGCCCATTCCTATTGCAGCACTTCATACTGTTTTGTAATAATTTATGGAGTTGTCACCTCCACCAGACTGCGAGCTCCTGGAGGACGAGAGCAGTGCTGCACTCATTTCAGAAGACCCCAACGGTCGTTACTGCCTACCATACACAGCAGAAACTCGGAAAATGATAAATGGGTACATGTGGGACTTTTTGTTCTTAAATGAAGGGTTTGCTTGGTATGTAAATTACCATTAATGTCTTTTTTCTTATAGCATATTAACATGCCAAATTAGACTGTTATTGAGAGTATACAGTTTCAAAACTAATTTATTGGCTGCCTCCTAAGGGCCAGGCAATGAGAAGGGACAGAAGATGCAAACATGAGAGCATTTATCCATGTGCTAATAGCATTTACAGGGGACTAATGGTCTCCGTTGCCTATTTGCACATTAAGCAAAACATAGCATAGGAAACAAGCCTTTTATAACTAGAATCCAGTTGTGTGATTTTTAACATTAATATAATAGTCACAAAAATTTGATTTTAAAAAAATCCCATTTCTACTTAAACAATGATGGACCAGACACATCACCAGGCAATGCTCTCAGGCTTAGACTTTCTGAGGACGGTTTTCAATACCTGTCTTTATTCTGCAAGCCAATAGTCTGCCAGGAATAGTTGTACATCACATTTTTTCATACTCAATTATGCCATACCAGTTTCCAAAATATAGTTGCAACATCTCAATTTCACCATAAGATGAGTCAGATGAAATAAGGCATAGAGTTAGCACATAAGAAAAAATTTGATGTCTCTTCTAGTATTTTCTAGTCTTTGAAAATACAGTAATAGATTTATGTAATGAACCAGGGTTTCCCAAGACAACTTTCAGATTACTAAGTTACAAAAAGAAATGGCTGATTGCTATAGGTGATAAGCTATGCTCTTTGGAAAGGAGAAAAGGTAGCACCAATTTAGTGAACTCAAGGATGCAAAGAATGCATTGGGGCACTTAGCCAAAATGAAGTAAGGAAACAAATGTTAGAACTGGAAACTCCAGAGAAGGAAGAAGAGAGCTAGCAAAGACATAGCAAAATGCAAAATAACCCAGTAACATCTACCACACCATTGCCATTGCCCTTGTTTCTTCTATGCAAGATCCATTGTTTTCATCTGGACAGTTTCAATAACCTCTCAGTTCCCTGCCAGCAGTCTCAGCTTCTTCCTGCACAGACTCCAAAGATCCACCAAAGTGGAAGGAACATGCTGTTTTCATGCTCAAATTCCTTCAACCACTCCACCAGAGAACAAAGTCCAAAGTCACCCTGGTACTTAACTCTCTTTACACATTCCTCCTTTGTAAGCTCTTTTAAAATAACATCAGTAATAATAACAACAATGACGATATTCTGTGCCTACACTGGGACATTTTACATGGCCATTTCTCCTATTTCACTATATTTGCAGCCCTTGCAGCACAGATACGTTTTTTTCTATCAACTAGATAAACAATATCACACAAAAATATAGAGGTGACTGGATTAATTAGGGGCCACCAAGTTCCAAGGCAATTTAAGTGGGAATCCTAATGCTGCCATGAAATCCAAGGCACTTGTTTGCATTTAACAAGCTGTGTGGTGAAGGAAAGGTAATGAAATTTGGACCTGCAAGGAACAGAGCAGACACTTTTTTCACCCAAGTGATCATTCAATGCAGTAAAACCAGAAAACTCTCTTTAGTGTTTTTATTTTTTGAGACAAAGTAATGGGAGATTTGTTGTATTTCTGGCTAATGTTAGTTTTCTGACACAAAATGACCAAATCACTTTTCAAGGCTGGTAAAATTTCATTATGCTGGGAAATGAAATTAATGTGCACCCCCAAAATAAAATAGACTTTCTGTAGGAGATTGGTAGAATCTAAAAGGATATTTTAAAAAGAATAAAATGACAACAACCCCAAGACATTTCTTGAATGCAATAATATATTTTTAATCATTTTAAAGTATTTTTCTGCATATATTTGGATCAAATGTCAGCAATTATATTTTTTTATTATTTTTTACATTTACTTGTACATCCCAAATGGAAAGAGATTGTGTTGATTCTTTCACTGAAAGAATCATCCCGTGAGCTAATCCAAACATTCAAACACAGCATACCCATCTCCTATAAAGATCAGCTACAAACACCCCATTCTGCTCATAGTAATTTATCAGAAAATTCTTTCTGGTTTGTAAACCTGTTTGAACTAAGATTATGTTTCCACCTACTCCAAAATCTGGGATTAGCAACTTCCCTCTTGATCCTGTGGCCCCTCCAGATCCGGGTTTGACCTCTCGTCTCCTGACGGTCAGCAATTCTGCAGAGATAGCAGCCCTGCCCCAACCCCCACTGACTTGTCCCTTCCACTGCTGCAGGAAGACAGTGCTCCTGCCCGCACCGCAGGGAGCCCAGTGCTGCGCAGCAGCAGGAACGGATGAGAGGCTCTGTCCTCTGCACATCCGACCCTGCTGATCACTCCCTTCTCTTTGATACCCTGCACTTATTTGACTTTCAGGGTGTCACTCCCTCTGAGTTTTCCTTCTATCACACTGGCCATCACTTCTGCATCGCTTTGCTGGTTCTACCTCATGTCCTTGACTCCGTCCTGGACATCTCTTCTCTAAATAAGCCCCCCTGCTTCATGATCTCAGCTGTCTCTTAGCACTGAAATCCTCCTCTAGGCTCATGTCTCCTCAACGGTGACGCTCCTCCCTGGGCCTCTGCCCTGAACTCCCACCGCCAGTGGTCTGCCCCACACGGACATGTCATAAGCACTCGGACTTAACATGTCCCAAACGGCGTCCCCAGTCTTCTGCATATCAGTGTTGGTAACGCCATCATTCCTGTCCTCAGGGCCCGTAGTCTGTGACTCCCCTCTTACCCTCACGCCCCTCATCCAATCTATCAGCAAGCTCGTGCTGCCGTGGAAGCTCATCCACAGTCAAAGACTTCTCACTGCTTCCACTGCTACCAGCCCTGACATGGGCTATGGAAGTGCCTTCGGAGTTGCCTTCCTGCTTCTGCCTTTGTGAGCTGTATTTCGCCTGCCATTCAATCTGTTAGTCTATTCTGGATACCGCGATCAGACTGTTCTTGTTAAAATATGTTATATCATCGCACTTCCCTCTTGATACCCCTTCTGTGGCTTCCTATGTCATTTCAAAGAAAAGCCAAAACCAATGTAATGGCCTGCGAGGCCCTACACCATCTGCCTCACACGCCTTGCCTGACTCATACAATTCCCACTTCGAACCCTCTCCTGGTCCACACTGGCTGCTTCTTGTTCTCCAAGCCTGTGCATCCTACTTCTTCCTCGGAGCTTGCTACAGTCTGAATGAATGTGTTCTGAATTGCAAAACCCAATCCCCATTGTGACAATACTAAAGGCGGGGCCTTTCTAAGGTGATTAGGTGATAAGGACAGAGCTCTCAGAAACGTCCTTATAAAAGAAGGCCTAGAGAACTGCCTAGCCCATTCCACCACATGAGGGCCCCTCAAAAAGGTGCTGTCTATGAACCAGAAAACAAGCCCTCATCAGACTTTAAATCCACCAGTGCCTTGATCTTGGACTTCCCAGCCTTCGGAACTGTGAGAAATAGATTTTTGCTGTTTAAACCCCTCAGTCTATAGCATTTTTGTTATTGCAGCCTGGATGAACTAGGACAGAGCCTTTCCACCTGCTGCTTCCTCGCCTAGGCCACTGCTCGCTGCTCACTTCCATCCCACCACATTGCCCCCTTTTTCGCCTCCTCTGCATTGTACTCACTTCTCGGTGAGCTCTTCCTATGCCACTCCTTCAACACTGGAGCCCCTCCAGCACTTCCTCTTCTCTGCTATGCTTATTTCTCGCCATGCACATCACTCGCATTGTCTATTCCAGCTCTTCTCTTCTCGCTCTTGATCCTCTGCCTCCCTCTTCCAGGGTACAATCTCCATGAGACACAGATTGTTGTCTGTGTTCTCATTGTTGAATCCCCCCAGTCTAGACCAGTGCCTAGTACAAAGGAGGTGTTCAATAAATATTTTCAACTGGACAAAAGAACAGAACCAGCTTACCTGTGGCCTCAGATACACAGCTTGCCATCCCTAATCTTCCAGGAACAATTTAACCCAAATTAACACTTACAAGTACCAGCTATGTTCAAGGCGAGTAAGACAAAAATCCTTGTCCTAAAAAAATGGCAGTTTAGCAAGAAGATAACTGGCAATACTGCTAAGGATAGCATCTGCCACCTATTAATTATCTACAATGTGCTAGGAACTGGACGAGGGCATTTACGTATATTTTCTTTGCATCTAATAACGCAAAGGAGAGTGGATGGTGGGATGGAAGGCCTCAGCACCGGGCAGTATGAGTGCCCATGTGTGTTCAGCAGGATGTGAAAAGAATGAAAGGGCCTATGACTAAAACATGCAAATCAAAAGATGGATTTGGGCTTCTGGTTACAGCAATCAAAATGGGCGCTGAAAGCTGTGCACGAAGACACAGCCAGCGCCGCAAGGCGCACCGCCACATGCAGGCACCAGGACCAAACCACCTGTGTGCTCTGATACCCTCCCTGCCACTGGCTATGTGACTCGGGCAAGTCTCTTAACTTCTCTGGGCCTCTGTTTCCTCATTTGGGAAAGAGGGAAACGGTAGTACTCACTACCTCTTTGGGTAGGGAGGAGGCATAATTAAATAAGTTAATATGTAAAACATGCACACGTATTGCCTGACACCTAGTGAGGGCTGCATCGTGATGAAGTGTGAGTCTTTATAAGAAGCTGGTCTTCAACGGAAATGTGATACATAAGGTTTTGCATGTTTTCTGTTGTGTTTTAGAAAGGGCTTCATTCATTCATTCCCCAGACGCATGGGAGGCGCTGGCTTAGAGCAGTTCTTACCCCCAGGGGCTGGCAGTGTGGAGGGGGAGACAGCTCCCTAGCAGGCGACTGCACAAGGCAGCAGGGGCTGCGGGCCAGCGCAGGGCGCAGGAGTCCAGAAGACAGTGCCTGGGGTGGGTCTTGAAGGAAGGGTGCGTGCTGGGGGGAGGGGAGGGAAGGAGGTAAAGGCTTTCCAGGCAGAAGCAGCAGGAGCAGCATGAATGCGAACAAAGACAGTGCTGCAGCGAAGAGCACAGTCTGGTAGGGCTTAAAGAGTGCGTGCCATAAAATAGCACAGTATGAATTACAACATTAACGAGTTAATGTCAACGGTAGTGGACACAGAATTAAACCCAGGAGCTTGTGGCTGGAGGAAAAAAAGAGAGTAAAGATCTATGGGCCAGAAGGTCCTCCAGGACTTGACTTCTTAGCTTCCTGACAACCAAAGTAAGCATGGCCATTGTACGACATTGTGGCTATTGCTAATAACAAAGAAAAATAAAATAAAATAAAAATGTTAACAGAATCATTCAGTGGTTTTTCAATGATAACGAAGATAAATCATGACAGTTTCTAAGAGGAAGCAAAATTTTACCTAGCACTCAGCTCTGAAAGAAATTTCTTACATGGAACTTCTTAAATGGAACCCAAGCAATGTTGTAGGTGGCAATATTAACCACAGTGCAACATGGAATGCAAGTGTGAGCCTCAGAAAGCAGTTTATTCTCATGCCTCGGTGGAAGTTTAGAGCACAACACCAAAGCATAACTAAATGAAAGCCGTTTTACTGAGAGGGAAAAAACATGCTTTTTGCACTGTTTCTTTCTCAGCTCTTAAGACTCCCAGCCCAAAGTTCACTCAGAAAGATGTGGTTCTCCTGAGTGCAGAGTGACAGAGCTTCCCCAGCCCTCCCTTTCCCACCCATCCTTTCAATTCCTGCCCCCTTCCCTTAAGCCCTGGCACCTGTTCCTTAGCAGTTTGTTAGTTTCATTTTCTTCCTTCTCAACCAATGGGCCTTTATGTCAATGTTTCCTAAACATTGTATTTGCAGCTGGAGACAGTTTTAATATTTGTGTTTGTTTAGCTTTTAGGTTGGGGAAAGACCAAGACCTATTTTCAGTTGCAAGAGAAAGTGGGACTATTGTAGGATTATGGGCTGGCGCAGGAACTGGAGCACAGCCCCGGGCGAGGCAGCGAGCGCTCCTGCCCCGTGCTGCCCTCTCCTCTCCATCTCTCTCCTCTATTTAAACCTCGGCTGCTCTCTGCATAGCTGATCTTTCTCCTCCATCCTTCCCCGTTTCCTCACTCTGTATTCAGTACTCACCCTGTATTCAATACCTTGTCTACATCCTCAGCTTACATGTTGGAGTCTGCTGGCCAATGCCCCAGAGGGACTTCCTGACACTCAGCTCTCTTGGGCGCAGCAGTATCTCAGTATTTCTCAATTCAGAGCACCAGGAAAATCTGACAACCCAGTTTTCCTACATGAGCCAGGTGTCATGGGTCATATGTCTTTAGTATGTGGCTTCTGCCCGCTTTGGTCCAACCAGGACCAGCAGGGTGAGAAGGGGAGAACTGTGCTGTCCTACCGGGGGTCTATCAGCAAGCTGCCACATAAACGTTGGAGGAGAGACACGGGTCCACATCACAAAGCCCCTCCCAGAAAAGGGGGCCAGAGCGAGAACCTGTGACGTTATGGAAGATAAGGGAGGGTGCAGAATCTGAGGACAGAAGGATCTTTCCAATCCCACTGTGAATTAGGCTGCTGCCAATTTCATCTATGCACAGAGCATATTCTTTAAGGGAAATAATTTAGCTTACATTATCAGTACTCATTTATTAATCCTTTTGGTAATAAAGTATTTCTTAATTCACCCTGTCATGTGTTGGAGTTATTGTGCTGATGTGGAGAAATAGACCATATTTGAATAACTGGATCATTTCCATTGGCTCTTTGTTATCTCAATTGTACCTGCTATCAGTGGGTGGCTGTCACTGCAAATCTTTCTGTGCCCAACTTACTTTGGGAAAATGGAAAAAGAAATTGATGGCTCAGGAAACAGAGCTTACCAGACCAAACCTATAGAGAAAAATCAATTTTAGTTTTGATCACAAAAGAGATCAAAGAAGTCTACACTTCATCAGTTCAGTCCAGCTTATGTACTGCTTCACTCTGTCTCCGAAGGTTGTTCTTCCAGAGTTTTAACCAAAAGGTATCCGATTAAACCGACTGCCAAATGGAGTGGCAGTGTTTCTGTTCAAGTATAAACACCTGAGGCTGCCAAGTAAGCCCACTGTTCTAGAGGACGACAGTGGCCTCATCGCTTCACCACCGAGTAGATGCAATCTACTGCAAGGGTATTACTGGTTCCAAAAAGCCACTTGAAACCACCTACTTTAGACTGCAAGACTACACATCCTACTTTAGAACCTGCTAGCAGGGAAAAAACTGGAGCCAGAGGATCACTTAGTAATAACATAACCCCAATCTGAAATTGCATTCAAGGACTTTCATTTTGTTACAAAATGATGTTTTATGGGGACATAAAATCTGAAAACTCAGAAGAGCTGATGAGGAGAAAGAACTAGAATTTTAACTTGAGCCACACTACAAGTGAATAGACTCAGCAGGACTAGGCTTTTGTAAAGCGTTTGCCTCTCCACACACTCACTGCCAAACAGCCTCTTGTTTCTGCAACCTGTTCCTTCTCCATTTCTCTCTCATCAAGGACTTGCTCTCCCCAGTTTCAGGTTAAGATGTTCTGTCAATCATCTGCATCATGGTCAGGTTAATTTTAATCACTGAGCACTCTTCACAGTGAGATTTTCATTCTAAGGTTCATACTGAGATGCACAAAAAAAGATGTCATTAGCTTCACAAGGAATTTTCAATATTAGCATTGCACATGGGTAGAAAAAATATAATGGACACCTAAAAATTACATGATATAATACCATTTATTTAATATGGTAGGTGCTGTGCGAGTCACTCTATTCAAATCATCTTTTGCATCCCAGTACCACCCTGCAAATGCAATGTTCCTGCCTTCATCTATGCAGAGAGGAAGCTGAGGCTTAGAGAGATTCATGTAACTTTCCAGGCTTCAAAAGAGCCATTAAGTAGTAGATGCAGGATTTGAACCTTGGCCTATCTGACTCTACAGCACACACTCTTCCACCATCTAATGATTACATCAGCCTTCTGACTGCTCTCCACTCTTCTTTGACCCCTTAATTAGTCTTCCACATTGCCATGTGAATATTATGCATTTCACACCTGACCATTTGAGACTCCACTCCTTAAAATCCACAATGATTCCTAACAATTTGTGTGCCCCTTAACATAGGATACAAGGCTATGCGTGAATTAGCTCTATTTTACTCTATTGCATCATTTTTCTTACTCTCGTTTAGTTTTGGCCCCTAAGTACCAAGCTCAGTAAATTAAAATAGAGGCCTACTGCTTGGTAGGTATTTTGAGAGATGATCACACAGCCCCCCATATGCTGTAGGAGTAGAGTAATAATCTCAACCAAGCCTGTTTTCAGAGAGAGTAGACTCCATTAATATAGTATATGCTTCAATATTAACATACCTTCACAAGAACCATCTTACTAAAACTCTTTCCAATCCAATAGTGTGAACAGCTGCATTGATATGCCATGGGAGGAAGCAGTGCCCAGTATCATAAGAGACTGCAGCCCTTTGTGCTCCTTCCTAATAGTACTGTCACATTTTTTAATATTCCAAATAGGAGAAAAATTGTACTCCAAGAAGTTCCGAGTTATAAGAAGGATCAAGATGGCGGACGAGAAACACCGCCAGAAAGAGTGTTTCTGCAGAAAAGACAGATTCTAGCAGAAATTAGAAAAAAGAAGCAAGAAGGCGAGCATACAGCAGACAAGGGCCGGAAGGAGGGTTACCTGAGACCCCGGGAGACTCCACAGGAGGAGGCTGCAGAGGAGAACTGGAAGCTGAGACCGCCAGAGCAGCCCGGAGACCAGCGAGAAGGGTAGGTGGATAAATCACCTTTCCCCTCCCCTGCATTTGGGACTACTGGTGGGCTCCCCAGTGGGTGGAGAGACCTGCGGACACCAGCCCAGAGATGGCCACCGCCAGCTAGCGGTGAGCCTGTAGCGGACACGGCACCAGACTCCCAAATCCCTCTGGGCACCTCCATGTGCACAGACCAGAGCCGCGCGGCAGGCACCATATTGCCTCCTCCCCTCCACCAACCCTACCTGCGGCTGCCCAGAGAGACAATACAGCCACCAGCTAGAGGCACCTCCAGGGAATGGGACCTTCCCTTTTGGGACCCTACAGCTGACTAAGGGGAACTCAGACTGTGAGCTCCCTACCCGCCAGCCCTCCCAGGTGCTGCTGGCACGGTGTTCCCAGGAAAACGGTGCCGGCTCAGAGGCTGAGAGACACAGACACAGCTTGGGCTCCCTGTGAGTGAATTGGGACCAGAACTCCTCTCTCTAGTGGGGATACAGTTTGAACTCTGGGACCCAGAGGTCGGACCTGCAGACCAGATCCTGTGCACCGAGGTCTAGCATTGCTGGGGCACAGAAGGGATATTTCTGAACAGCCTGCTGTGGTGTGTGTGCCTCCAGGGGCAGATCAGTGTCCTAGAGGGCAACCCTCCCCCCAAAGGGAGGCCGTGCCCCCAGCCCAGGTGGCTTTCCTGCGCAGGGAACCTCCCCGCAGGCATCACAATCCGGGGAGGCCTGGTGGCGTGTGGTCTGGCCTGCTGGCAGAGGCCCAGGAGTAGCTGCGGAGTTGGGGAGGGTGGAAAGAAGCAAGGCCCGCTCCAGACTAAGGGTCTCAGACAGCCCCACACCCACACCCAGGCTTTCTGGCTGAGCAGGACCATTCCAGCCCCGCCCTGACAGCTTTTCCTGGAAGCAGAGGACAGAACTTTGATCCCTGCTAACGACATTGGTGGTGCCTGAGGGCAGGCTTACCCAACCCAGCTCCGCCCAGAACAAGAGCTGATAACAGGACACAAAAACAACAGCATAGCCTGTTCCTCCAAGCAAGCGTCACCTACTGACAGGGATGGCATCCTGCACAGCCTTTTCAAGGCACCCACTGACTCATTATACAGGGAGTGGTCGAATCTCACCCACAGACACCACCTAACGGCTCAGAAACTAAACAAGGCGTGTGAGTACCCAAACAAAAACCTAAAGGAAAGAAACAACAACTGATCGACATGGGAAGAAATCAGCGAAGGAACTCAGGAAATATGAAGAACCAAACAGAAAACACACACCCAAAGAGGAAAACCATCCACTAGAAACGGACACCAACCCAAATCAGGCAACCAAAATGACAGAAGAGGAATTTCATATGTGTATCATAAGAACACTCACGGACCTGCAACAACAACTCAATAACCAACACAAAGAAACCACAAAAAGCCTCCAGGACCTGGAAAAAGAAATAGACACAATGAAGAAAAGTTTAACCGAACTCCTGGAAGTGAAGAATCAATTCAGGGAACTACAAAATACAGTGGAAAGTCTCAAGAACAGGGTAGATCAAACAGAAGAAAGAATCTCAGAGCTTGAAGATAACACCCTCCAATTAAATAAATCAGTCACAGAAATAGAGCAGAGAAACAAGAGAAAAGAGCAAAGCCTACAAGAGCTGTGGGATTATGTGAAGAAACCTAATGTGAGGGTCATAGGGTTACCAGAAGGGGAAGAAGACAACACTCAAGGGTTGGACAAGCTGTTTGAAGATATAATAGAGGAAAATTTCCCAGGCCTTGCTCAAAATCTCGATATACAAGTTCAAGAAGCTCAGAGGACCCCTGGGAGATTCAATGCAAACAGGAAGACGTCACGACATGCAGTCATCAGACTGACCAAAATATCAACTAAAGAGGCCCTTCTAAGAGCTGTAAGACAAAAGAAGCAAGTGACATGCAAGGGAAAGCCAATTCGAATAACACCAGACTTCTCTAATGAGACTTTACAAGCAAGGAGAGACTGGGGCCCCATTCTCACTCTTCTGAAACAAAACAATGCCCAGCCTAGAATCTTATTCCCTGCAAAACTAAGCTTCATATATGAAGGAGAAATAAATACATTCTCAGACAAGCAAAGTCTCAGAGAATTCACCAAGACAAGACCAGCCCTACAAGAAGTACTCAAAACAGTGTTATGCACAGAACACCATAATAAAAACTCACGAATATAAAAACAACCAAAACCCAAAGATTAAAGGCCACATAATACAATGGCTCAAGAGAGAAATCAAAGCAACAACATCCAACCCAACAGAATGAACAGTAATCTACCTTACCTATCAGTTCTCTCAATAAATGTGAATGGCTTAAACTCTCCACTCAAGAGACATAGGCTGGCTGAATGGATAAGAAAATATAGGCCAAGTCTATGCTGTCTTCAGGAAACACATCTAACCTGCAAGGATGCATATAGACTAAAAGTAAAAGGGTGGAAATCAATATTCCAGGCAAGTTGAAGCCAAAAGAAGCCTGGCGTGGCAGTTCTAATTTCAGACGATTTAGTTTTAAAAGTAACAAAAGTAGTGAAAGACAAAGAGGGTCATTATATAATGGTGAAGGGCACACTTCCACAAGAAGAGATAACAATTTTAAATATATATGCACCCAACTTAGGTGCACCCAGATTCATAAAGCAAACCTTACTGGATCTAAGCAAATGGATTAATAGCAGCTCCATAATCACCGGAGATTTCAGCACCCCACTGACGGCACAAGGCAGATCCTCCAAACAGAAAATTAATAAAGAAATAATGGACTTAAACAAAACCTTGGAACAACTGGGTCTGACTGACATCTACAGGACATTCTACCCACAATCCACTGAATATACGTTCTTCTCATCAGCTCACGGGACATTCTCTAAGATTGACCATATCCTAGGATACAAAGTAAATCTCAAGAAATTTAAAAAAATAGAAATCATACCATGTACCTTCTCAGATCACAGTGGAATAAAAGTAGAAATCAACCCTAACAGAAACACACATTTCTACACAAAAACGTGGAAATTAAACAACCTCCTACTAAATGATTACTTCATAAATGAAGAAATCAAGATGGAAATAAAAAAATTCTATACTCCTATACTGCTTGTGGGACTGCAAATTAGTTCAACCTCTGTGGAAAGCAATACGGAGATACCTTAAAGCAATACAAGTGAATCTACCATTTGATCCAGCAATCCCATTGCTGGGCATCTACCCAAAAGATCCAATGACACTACAAAAAAGACACCTGCACTTGAATGTTTATAGCAGCACAATTCATAATTCCAAGGCTGTGGAAACAGCCCAAGTGCCCATCAATCCAAGAATGGATTAATAAAATGTGGTATATGTATACCATGGAGTACTATTCAGCTCTAAGAAACAATGGTGATATAGCACATCTTATATTTTCCTGGTTAAAGCTGGAACCCATACTATTAAGTGAAGTTTCCCAAGAATGGAAAAACAAGCACCACATATACTCACTAGCAAATTGGTATTAACTGAACAGCACCTAAGTGGTCACATAGGTACTGCAGTAATAGGGTATTGGGCAGGGGGGAGGGGGGCGGGTATATACATATATAATGAGTGAGATGTGCACCATCTGGGGGATGGTCATGATGGAGACTCAGACTTGTGGGGGGAGGGGGGGAAATGGGCATTTATTGAAACCTTAAAATCTGTACCCCCATAATATGCTGAAATAAAAAAAAAAGGAATTCAGAAAGAAAAAAAAAAGAATAAACCAGGAAAAAAAAAAAAGTTCCATAATGTTCCATGCCCAACCTTAAAAATGCTAGACATAAATACTCCAAATATGTTGAAGCATTTTTTTTTTACCTTTTCCATCTTGATTAACCAAAAAGAAAAGAATCCAAGAAAAGCCGTGATGTAGATGTTTAGCCATATATAGCCATCCCCCTGCTTACAGATTTTCCCTTGCAAGACGTAGCAAAGGAAGTACAGCATGAAAGTTTTCTGACCCTAAAATTCCATTAATAGTAAACATCCATATGAATATTAATGTTATATAAAAGAAAAACTCCTTCAAGCTGTTTATCCTTTTTAACCTTGAACTTCATGGAGTTGCCCACAGCCATATGGTTTCTATCTTCCTTTCATGTCTCTATGCCTTCCTGGTGGTGGTTGCCCTCTTAGGAATGCCCTCCTTTCTTTCTTCATCCTTTGAGACTAGACTGAGGCACCATCTCTTTAAAGAAGCCTTTCCTGAACTTAAGGATAGGCCAAGGATTAACCTCTATATTCCTAAATAACCTATGCTCACCTTAAGTTACTTAATAACATATTATATTATTAAAATAATCTGATTATATGTCCATCTCCCTCACAAGATGACAAGCTCTGCAGATGAGGAGATGACTAGTTGAACTGGGTTATGGAGTAAGACAATCTGGGATAGAATCTTAGCTCCACCTCTTACTAGATTTTAGCACTTAACGTCTGTATCCCTGGACACCTTATCTGTAAATGAGAATAATAATTTTACCTACTAAAGAGAATGATGTGGAACTTTGATAAAATAATATACACAAAACCCTGAAACAGCATCTAGAACATTAAAATATATGCTGAACAAGTATTAGGTATGTACAAGGGGAAAATAAAATTCTTGATGTGATCTTCTGTTCTATCCCAGTATCAGCAATAACTCTTTACAATCTGGCATAGTCAGATCATGGGCATGATAGAATGAAACAGGATCCCTATCTCTTACTGTATGCAAAAAATAACTCAAGATGGATTAAAAACTTAAATGTAATATTCTGAAAAAATATATATATATTATATAAAAAACTTAAATGTAAGACCTGAAAACATAAAAATTCTAGAATAAAACATAGGAAAAATTATTGTAAATATCAGCCTAGGCAAAGAATTTATGACTAAGACACCAATGGCAAATACAGCAGCAAAAAAACAAATGGGACTTAGTTAAATTAAAAAGTGGCTGCACAGCAAGGGAAATAATCAATAGAGCAAGTAGACAACCTTCAGAATGCAAGAAAATATTTGCAAACCATACATCTGACAAATGGCTAATATCGAGAATCTACAAAGAACTCAAACAAATCACCAAGAAAAAAACCAAATAACCTCATTAAAAAGTGGATAAAAGACATGAACAGAGTTCTTTCAAAAGACAGCCAATAAACATATGAAAAAATGCTTAACATCACTAATCATCAGGGAAATGCAAATTAAAACCACAATGAGATATCACCTTACTACCTCTGTCAGTATGGTCATTATTAAAAAATAGAAAAACAATAAATGTTCACATGGATGCAGTGTACACTGTTGGTGGGACTATAAATTAGTACAACTTCTATGGAAAACAGTATGGAGATTCCTCAAACAGTATGGAGATTCCTCAAACAACTAAAAGCAGACCTACGATTTGATCCAGCAGTCCCACTACTGGGTATCTACCCAAGGAAAATAAGTCACTATAATAAAACGATGTTACACCAGAATATTTGTTGCAGCACAATTCACAATTGTAAAGCTATAGAATCAATCTAAGTGTCCATCAGATGATGAAAATGTGATATATATATACACACACACATATATATAATGTGATATATATACACACACATATGTGTATATATTATCCTTTAAGACATGTTGCCAATAATTACACAAGCAATTAGTGATGGAGCTAAAACTCATACTTAAGTCTGTCCTCCTGTGAAATCTGTGCTTTAACTACCATACTACATCACCCACTATACAACTCCAGGTTTGTCACTTTTAGTGACTTTAAAGAGAAATAGACTTGTCCTATGGAACACTTTCCTTAAGCATATGTGTTCTCCACATTTCCCGTTTGGAGCTACAAGAAAGATATTAAAATTATAGGCAGTTACATTTACAAAATGGTGAGCAAGGAATTTGATATTTCACATCTAAGAGCTAAGATAACTTGAAGTACTCATATGTCATTACAAGATTAGCAGGAGCAGAGAACCTAAATATTCAGAATTCTTAGTTAAAACTTCTTCTGTACTTAGGTACTTCCAGGAGAAACTGCTGACATCTGCCTTCTAGTCAATATTTTTTCTCTCTCATATGCTAATGCCATAAATCAGTTTCGTGACAAATCTCCTTTTGGTCTGAGAGTACTTTTATGGTAACTTTTTATATGTCACTTTCTGATCCATCATAGGATGAAGAGGAAATGCAGTACAGTGGCACCCAATCCAGGTTCTGAAAGCAGCCTGCTTCAACCTGCTTTGGCACTATGGACAAGTTTATTGGTCTCTCCAAACCATAATTTACATATGTTTTCAAATGGGCATGAGAGTGCCTACTTCATAGGATTGGTAAAATGATCAAATAAGATAATATATGAAACATATATAGAATCATGCCTGGAACAAGGAGTGCCCTCAATAAATGATACCTCTTGCTGCCACTGCTATTGCTGTTGTTGGTTTTATTATATTCATGTTACATTGTAACTCTTAAAAACAATCCTCTACCAGGTATTGCCAGTGCTTGAGAGCCTACCAACACTGTCCCTCTGGCTGTTGCTCCACCCCATGTAGCAGCCTTGCTTTTTCATGAGGGATAGCAAATGTTTGCAGCTGAGTTGATTATGAGCCTGTTTCCTGCCTGTAGAATTTTGGGAGTCTGACAATCTTCTTTTATTTCATTTTCTCTCTGTCATTGTTGTCCAAGCAGACAGTGTCTCTGCTGATGTAAAATGTTCTCAAGAACCCTGTGGGTCTCCTGTGTATGTCTGGAGATTCATTCTCTTAGGCTATGGGCATCGCCGCAGATCTTTCTTGGATGATGCCATCTCTATGCTTAGATGTATGAGTTGCACAATCTCTTCAAACAGCCTCTGTGTGATTTGGATGCTTTGACCTCTTAATCTTTCCCAGATAATAGCAAATGTCAGCCAGCAGTATCCTTGGCTGTTTCCCCAGGGCACTCTGTCCTAACAGTCAATCACCTAACTTGAACGTCTTGCAATCTGGATAAACTTTGAACTTCTTATATTACCAAGTCTTGGTTTTGTTTTGGTTTTGGTTTTTTGTTTTTGTTTTTTTGTGGGGATATTTTGCTCAACAGTTCTTCCTCAATGAATCTTTGTCTTCTCACATTTTAGTATAAGCAACAAGAAGCAACCAGTCCACACCTTCAACCCACTTTGCTTAAAAATCTCCTCAGCTATATGTCAAGTTTATCACTTATAAGTTCTGCTTCTCATATAACTGTAAGATAAACTTCCACTAAGTTTTCTGTCACTATATAACAAGGTCCCCTTTCTTTTGGTTTCCAATAAACAAATGTTTCTCAGTTCCTTCAGAGACCTCAGCAAGAGCACTGTCAGCCTTCACATTTCTGCCAACACATTCTATAAGTCTGTGAAGGTTTTCCCAGCCATGCTCCTCACTTCCTTCTGAGCCCTCGCCAGCAAAACTTTAGCATCTATATTTCCACTAAAAATCTGTTCAAGGAAATCTAGACTTTTCCGTGCCCCCCAAATGCTTCCAGCCTCTGCCCGCTGCCCAATTCCAAAGCCACTTTCAGATTTTTAGATATTTGTTAGAGGAACATCTCATTTCCAGGTATGGAAACCCATGTTAGTTTTCTATTGTTGCTGTAACAAATTAAATGTGGTGTCTTAAAATAACACCAATTTATTAAATTGTGTTTCTAAAGGTCAGAAGTTCAAAATGGATTTTACTAGGCCCAATTCAAGTTGTCAACAGAACAGCATTCCTTCTAGGGTTTTAAATGCTTGCAGAGGTTCTGGAGACTGGAGACTTGAAGAGAGACTCCATCCATTCCTAGCAATTTTCTGCCTCTCAAAGCTTCCCACATTCCCTAGTTCGTGACGTAACTCTGACCTCTCCTTCCATTGTCACATTTCCTTTTCTGTTCTGACCTTGCTATCTCCCTCTTATGAAGTCCTTCATGATTACACTGAGGCCACCCAGATAATCCAAGATCATATCCCCATGGCAAGGTCCTTAACTTAATCATATCACAAAATACCATGTGCCATGTGATATAACATATTCACATGTTCCGGGGATTGGCACATGAACATCTTTAGGGGACCGTTGTTCTGTCTACCACAAGTTGTAACAATTCTTTGTATATTCTAGATACTAGAACCTGATCAAGTGTATGATTTGCAAATATTGTCTCCCATTCTGTGGGTTGTCTTTTTCACTTTTCATAGTGTCCTTTGATGCATAAATGTTTTAAATTTTAGTGAAGCCCAATTTATCTATTTTTTTTCTTTTCATGACTGTATTTTTGGTGTCATAACTATAAAGGTTTTACAGTATTATCCCTTATATTTAGGTTTTTAAATCTATTTTGAATTAATTTTCCTATACGGTGTGAGGTAGCAGTCCAATGTCATTTCAGCATCTCAGCAACATTTGTTGAAAAGACTATTTTCTCCTATTGAATTATTTTGACACTCTTGATAAAAATCAATTGGCTATAAATAAGAGAGTTTATTTCTGGACTCTCATGCTATTCCATTGATCTATATGACCTTATTTATGCCTGTACAACACAGTCTTGATTACTATAGATTTGCAGCAAGTTTTGAAATCAGAAATGTGATCCTCCAACTTATTCTTTGACAAAACTGCTTTCGCTAAACTATACTCCTTATGTTTCCTTATGAATTTTAGGATCAGCTTGTCAATGTCTTTAAAAAAAAAACTGCTAGAATTTTGGCAGTTATTGCATCAAATCTGTAGAACAATTTGGAGAGTATTCCATCTTAGATATTTCAATCCATGAACATAGGATTTTTTTCATTTATTAAGGAATTTCATTTTTTTCAAAAGTATTTTCTTTTATCAATGTATGTCTTTTACTTCTTTTGATAAGTTTATTTCTATGTATTTTATTCTTTTTGATGATACTTTTAGTGGAATTGTTTTATTTTCACATTATTCATTGCTAATATATACAGATAAAATTAATTTTTGGATATTGATCCTGAATCCTGTAATCTTACCAAACTCATTTAATATATCTAATGAGATTTTTTTGGTTATCATGTATTTCCTTAGGAGTTTCTATGTGCAAGATCATATCGTTTGCAAATGGACATAGTTTTACTTCTTTATTTTCAGTCTGGAGAAATTTTATATTTTTTTTCCTTGACTTAATACCTTGGCTAGACCCCTACTACAATATTGAATTAAAGTAGCAAGAGTGGCCATCCTTGCCTGGTTCCTGATCTTAGAGAAAGCTCTTAGCTTCACATTATTGACCCTGAAGTTAGCTGTGGTTTTTTCATAAATATTACTTATTAATATCATGATGATAAAGTTTCATTTTATTCCTAGCTTGTTGGGTGTTTTTATCATGAAAGGGTATTGGATTTAGACAAATGCTTTTTCTGCATCAATTGAAATTACCATATGGTTTTTCTCCTTTAGTCTCTTAACATACTGTATTATACTGAGTAATTTTTGTGTATTAACCCAAACTTGCACTCCCGGGAAAAGTTCCCATTTCGTCATGGTATATAGCCCTTTTCATATGCTGCTTGATATAGTTCGCTATTGTTTTGTTGAAGATTTTTGTATCCATATTCATAACGGATATAGGTCAGTGCTATTATTTTCTTGGGATGTTGTTGTTTGTTTTAATAGCAGAGTAACTATGGCTTTATAGAATAAGTTCGAAAGTGTGCCCTCTTCTTCTATTTTTTTGGAAGACTTTGAGAAGGTTGGCTATTCCTTCTTTTTTAAGTGTTTTGTGGAATTCGCCAAGAAAAGCCATCTGGTCCTGAACTTTTCTTTGTGAAAAGTGTTTTGATTACTAATTCAACCACTTTACTTGCTATATGTTTATTTAGATTTCCTATATTTTCTTGAGTCAGTTTTGATCATTTGTGCCTTTCTAGGAATTTATCTATTTTATCTGGTTTGTCTAATCTGTTGACATACAATTTTTCATATGTTCTTATAATTCCTTTTTGTTTCTATAAAGTCTATAGTAATAGCCACACTTTTGTTTCAATTTTAGTAATTTGAGTCTTTATTTATTTATGTATTTTGATCAATCTAGCTTAGCTAAAGGTCTATCAATTTTGTTGATCTTTTCAAAGAACCGACTTCTGGTTTGTTGATTTTTTTCCTATTGTTTTGCTTGTTATTTAGGAGTATATTGTTTAATTTCCATATATATGTGGAAATTTCCCAAATTTCCTCATGTTATTGATTTCTAATAATATTCTAGGGTGTTTGTAAAACATACTTTGCATGATTTCAATACTTCTAAATTTATTGAGATTTGTTTTATGGATTAACATATGCTCTATCTTGTAGAATATCTTATGTACACTTAAGAAGAACTTATGCTGCTATTGGGTGAAGTGTTCTATAGATGTTTGTTATGCCTAGTTGATTTATAGTGTTAGTCAAGTCTTCTATTTCTCTGTTGATCTTTTTTTCTAATTGTTCTATTCATTATTGAAAGTGAACTATTGAAATATCTAACTATAATAGTATTGTTGAATTTTCCATTTCTCGCTTTAGTTTTGTCAGTTTTTGTTTTGCAAATTGTGAGACTCTTCTGTTAAGTGCCTATATGTTAATAATTGTTAGATGTTCTTGATGCATTAACCCTGCCTTCTCCATCTCAACCCACTCATGAAACTTACAATAATTAGGGTGTGGGGAGGGAAGAGACAAAAAAATATGAAGAGGGTAGATTATCTCAGATGGTGATTAAGTATCATGGATGCAATAAGAATGTGCTGTGCTATGAAGAAAATAGAACAGGAGCTGTGGTCGTTAGTATCTGGTGTGTGAGGAGGAGGATAATGCAGGCTAGATTGGTCATCACACTGTGATTTAAGTTTACAAAGACTCAGTATGTATGTATTATAGAAAGAGCAATTAGAAATTATAAAATCATGAGGTTTCAGCATAGTGGAATAAAGAACAATGAATGTTACTTTAAAAATTACTTAATGCAATTTTAGTAATGGTCTTACATTTAAAATAATAAAATAAGAACTAAACACTAAGGGACAAAAGTCAAAGGAAGCAGATAAATATATAGGTGCTAGCATACTAGAAAATCACAGGGCTGTTGTAAGCATCTCTAAGATGTTTTCACCTTCTCTGAAGATTCTGCAGGTATTAAAAGTCTCATGGCTTTGATCTATTATTACATTAAGTGTATACTTCTTGTAAGCTCACAGGCTCTGAGAAAATAAAGGGAAGGACTATGGGAATTTGCAGTAAGAATCGCTAGAACATTACCAAATGCAGCTGGGCAAAGTTCCTCGACTTCCAGCCTTCCTTCACACATATTGTTCAATAGGCACACACTTGAGGGGCGGCGACATGAGGCACAAACCAAAGACATAGTCCCTGTATTCAAGTGGCTCATAAATAAATAAACAATGAAAATAACCTGATGAGTACAATGATAATGGTAAACATCTGGGAGCTGTGGGAGCATAGACCAAAAGTCTCTTGCCTATTAAGGCACCGACAGTATTCAGGAAAGATTTCCTTGAAAAGGTGATGCCTGCACTGAATCTTGAACGATGAGTAGGAATGGTCAAAGGAATACACCTTCTAAGGGTTTGGAGAAAAGTGATATCTGCATGCATGGAGTAAGAAGGCTGCACAAACGAGGCAGGAATTCAATTTGACTTGAAGAATGAGTAGATGTGCAGAAGGAGATATGTTAGTTTCCTAGGGCTGCCATAAGAAATTACTACAACTGGGTGGCTTAAAACAAAAATGTATTCCCTCATGGTTCCAGAAGCTAAGTCCAAACCAGGATGTTAGCAGGGGCTGCAGCCCCCAAAGGCTCTAGAGAAGATTTCACTCTTGCCTCTTCTACCTGCTGGTGGCTGCCGCTATCATTGGCTTTCCTTGGTGTAGAGCAGCATAACTCCAATTTCTGCCGTTGTCTTCACATGGCATTCTCCTTTCTCTGTGTCTATGTGTCTGAATTTCTTCTTTAAAAATGGAAGTCATTAGATTTAGTGCCCATCTTCATTTAACCAATATGATGTCATCTTAACTAATTACATCTACAAAGACCACATTTCCCTACATTCTGAGATTTCAGATGAATATGAGCGTTGGGGTGACATAATTCAACCTAGATATCAGATTACCTGAAACTAAGATTATCAATGTGTGGACCACCTAGAACTACTTTTGTGAGATTTGGCACTCACAGGTATATATTCAAAATATTTAGTAAGTGGTATAGTAAATAACACTAATATATACAAAGTTATTTTTATATAACTATATATATTTCCTAAATAAGCTAAACTATAAAAAATAGTTTTTAATTTTTACAAATTGTAGCTTAAGTCGTATCTCAAATCATTCTAAAATCTCTAAAATGTTGGTTCTGTTGCCATGATCTTTTGTGACATGATTGATACCAGTTGTCTGAGCCATATTTTGATATAGTAAATCACATCAAACTATTCCAATGACCTTCCCATTGAATCAATAGTTATTAGGTCACATTTAGTCTGAAGTCAAGATTTCCCCATAAAACTGACAATATTCATTCCACTACTGAATCCTTTCAGTTTCCGCTGAACCAATAGTAATTGGGCAGTAGCCCAGTTTAGCAAAGGGCTAAAATTTAAAATAAAAACTATCCCAAATTTGTTATATATTTAATACTTTTACTATTGCCTAAGTCATAAAAATAATTTCTTGGAATGTCGTAGATAATTAGGTTAAACCTCATCGTCCTGCCTGGGAAGTGGTACAGCTGTGTGGTAATTAAGAGTAGAGGGTCTGTGGTCAGCTGCCTGGGCTCAAATTCTGGCTCTGTAATTAAGTCTTATATAACCTTTCTTCACCCTGGTTTTTTTCACCTGTAAAAAGGGATAATGGTGATAATTATAATACTCTGCTGAGTTAATTATGCATCTAGAAAGTGCTGGCATAGAGCAAGTGCTATATCAGTATTAATTCTCATTTTATTAATAAACCCTAATGCTTTTAATATCTGTGATGCATCAGCTTTGGGTGGGTTTTAATGATTCCTTCCATTAAGTGGAGGTGAATGTCAACAGGATTGCTTAAAAGGGAGACCCAAAGCCTTGGCATCCCTTCATCCCAAACTGCCCCACAGGCACAGCCATTCTTTCTGTCCCATCGCAGAAGCGTCTGCCCCATGCTGGTGGAGCTCCTGATGCCTAGCTCATGCCTACGGAGGCCTCCCTGGCTCCCCACTCACTTGCTTTTCTGTCTATTTTTAGCTCTTTCAAAACCAAACTCTTTTTCTTGGTACTAAAGTCTTTGCACTAGAAGTGGCCATGTGAGAGGAACTTTGGGGAAACAATAGGCAGTGGGAAGCAGCAGCCACAAGTGCATGTGGTCAAGGGACACACGCATTTCCCAGTAGGGTGCCAGTGAGACCATCAGGGTGCCTCATCTCTCAGCAGGGATGAGGCTGCTCTGTTCAGGGTCTCCACTGCATTGGCTGGTAGATGCCAGGACTGTTCCCAGGTAGTGTTCACCATGGCTTCAGTAATCAGGACAGCAATATGGGCAGGGTTTGGAGCAACCCATAGGGATCACTGGGTGGTCAATGATGCCCAGGAAGTGGGGCTTCTGGAAGCTAAATGACATCTGAACGATCAACCAGGACAGACACTAGCCTTGGTGCTAGAACAGGGTCCTGACAGCCTGTGTGTACAGCCGCTGTGCTGTACTGCTGCTCCTCAGTCAGCACATCGCAGCAATGAGCAGGAGTCCAAAGGGGGACCTGGGTGGGTCCAGGTCTCTGGTTCTCAGAGCTTCTCTGGGTCTCTGGTTCTCAGAGCTTCTCTGGGTCTCTGGTTCTCAGAGGTGTTAATATATCAAAGTCCATTTTCATTATCCCAGGGGGTTACAGTATGTGTTTTAACTGTATTTGACCACATAACTTTTCTTAAAGTATCTCTTGGAATTAATATTCTACAAAATTTACTGTGTCAAATACTGGTGTAGTGAAAAGAAACAGAGGTTTTGGAGATATCTAGGCCTTGATTTTACTCCCAGCTCCATCACACACCAGCTGTATGACCTTAGGCATATCACCTACTCCCTCTAATCCTCACTTTCATTCCCTCTGTAAAAGGCAAAGATTCACCTTTTACAAATTATTGTGATAGCACTAGACCTGGAGAGAAAGGAAACTTTCAGAGATTGTGGCAGAGGCAGGCCAGCTATTCCCCAATGTGCTCACCTTCCCTCCCAGCACTACACTTCCCAGGGTCCCTTGCACTTGCGAGAGGCCCCATCTCTACTTCTGGTTAATGGGTTCTGGTGATGGCTGGTGGCAAGTCCACTTCCAAGTCCAGTCTTTAAAACCCACAAACAAGAAACATGATCTCTCTCTCCTCCCCCTCACCCCCCACTGTTTCCTCTCCTCTTCCCTCCTTTCTCTCTCCTCCCCAACCCCCATTGGCTTCTGAGATAGTGGGGCAGAACCTTAAGGAAGAAGATGCTCATGGGGTCCCTGATTCACCTCTTGAAGGAGAACCTCCCAGGAGAGCCTCCCAGCCAAGAGTGCCCTTTCCGGCAAGACATAAGCAAGAAATGTGTATATATTATATATTGTGTTGATCCACTGATAGGTTGAGAGGCTTTGTGATATTTCTGTGGTATGGAATTCTGATTCCTCAGGCATGAATGGAAAGCCTAGCACACAATGCCTAGTAAATGCATAATAGCTGGTAGCTGCTGAGGTTGCTATTGAGATTATCATTATTATTATTGTTTTTGTTATTAGTGTTGCAGAAATATACTCAGAAAGGAACAGGTTCTTGTGATTCTGCAAAAATGTCAAGGAAATCAAATTCCCAGGAACACTCATGTCTCCCAGTGGGTTTATCAGCCCTGTGCTCTATGACCGTAAAGTACTGATTCATTGCATTAGTCAGCTCAGGCTGCCATAACAAAGCGCCACAGCCTGGGTGGCTTAAAAAACAAAGGTTTATTTTCTCATAGTCCTGGAGGTTAGAAGTCCAAGATCAAGGTGTGAGCACCTTGTTTTGGTGTTGTAGATGGCCTCCTTCTCCTTGTGTCTTCACATAAGAATTTGAGGGGACCACGATTTAGCCCATAATAATCACCAACCTGTGACTCTGTCTTCCAAAGAATTAAAGAAAACTTGTCCAGATAATAGCCATATTGTCTTAGGCCATTTTCTGTTGCTTACAACAGAATACCTGAAACTGAGTAATTTATAAAGACAAGGAATGTATCTCTTACAGTTTGGGAAGCTAAGAAGTCCAAGTGGAGGCGCCGCGTCTGGTGAGTGCCTTCTTACTGGCCAGGACTCCCTGCCGAGCCCTGCAGTGCAGGCGCCACACGGCTGAGTGTGCTCACGTGCTCGCTCCCGTCTCTTGCTCTTGTTGTAAAGTCACCGTTTCCACTCAGTGATAACCCATTATTCCATTGATTTATGAATCCATTAATTCATGAATGGATTAGTCCATGCATAGGGCAGAGCACTTGTGACCTAATCAGCTCTTAAAGGCTCCTGCCCCCACAATACTGCCACCTTGGGATTCAATTTCAACGCCAGTTTTGGATGGGAAAAATATTCAAACCATAGCACTTATACTCTTACTGGATCACAAACAAGTCAACATCTCTATTTAAATCTATTCTACAAGTGTCCCTTTCTCTCTCTCTACGTGGTGACACTGCTTTGTTGTGGGACAAGGGAAAAAATGGATGTAGCAAATATAACTGGTTTGCCCCTCAGTTATTCAACTAAAATGCATGTGATGTACTCATTTACATGTAAAAGGAAATGAATTACAGACAAAATTCCTACTGAGGGGAAAATAGAGGTAACCCCTATTATGACTCAGTTATCCTTTAATGATTGCATTGCATCGTGTACGGATATGTGGCAGCCACTTGTTCAAAGGGAAACCAGTGTCTCTGGGGTTCACACAGATTTTTAGAAGCATATCTGGGGAGAGATTTTTTTAAATATGTTTTTCAGGTTCTAAAATTGTTGGAAAGCCAGAATACAGACTTGAAGAAGAATGAAATGTTGTATTGCCTTTAGAAATGGTTACATTCTAGAAAAATCACTCATCAAGTAGATTTTTCTATCAGTGCAATTTATTTCTAAGGCACCAGGAGGATTCATCACTGAACACAAAGCTACTATATATAGTGTCATAGAGTACATACTTATTCTGTGGTTTGTCCTTCCCCAGTCTCCACTGCTGTTCAAGCAGAGATGTCGTCATTGATCTCGCCATGGCAAGGAATAGCACTCAGCAGCAAGTGAAACCTTGAACTCACTGCTCTCCAGCACTCGAAAGATCTCAGTTGGAACAAAGACATAATTAGGAAGCATTGCCTGAGTGCTTTGTAGTCTTTGTTTCTCTTATCCTGATACTCTCAAAGTGTGAGCTAAACATAAAATCCTAAGCCCTCTGCTAACTGAATGGACCCCCACCCCACCATGAAACACCTGCACGCTGAGTTCCCATCCATGAGGGGTGGGAGAGATAGAGCACAATTACAATGCATGATTTCATAATATTCATGACTCTTCCTATAGCTTGGTATATTTGACCACCCCCACTCAATCTAAAATCTTGGTCCTTTTGTCTGCCATTTGGAGCACATGTGCCTGCTGTCTGGATGGGGCTCTGCTTCCCAACCTGTTGGAATGGCTGCACAACAGGTTGCTACCCTTTATGGGAAATGAAGCTCTCCTTTTCCCAAAGTATAAACTCTGTTAATTGTTTATTTTTAGCTAACAAAAGTAATCCTTGGATTAAGCCAGACAAGCAAAACCCCTTCTCACCTGGACCACATTCTTGCACTCCCATCCTGTAAAGTACAAGAGAAGTATGGCCTCGCACTGAAGGATCAAAGAGAAACTGCACAGGCCTGGGACATGCCCTGGGGTGAAGATCTCACTGTGGGCCAACAACAGTGCTGTTACATGTATTGAGAGCACATTATCTGCTCAGCACTGTTCTGACTCATAGAATATAGGATTTTCCCAGGCCCATTATAAATTTTACAACAGCAAGTTTTATATGCATCTTTCACTGGGCTATTTCTTCAGCACACATCATAGGGCTTCAAAAATATATTATTCACTCTCCACAACAACCCTGAGAGGTCATTCTCTCCATTTTAGAGAAGATGAAAATAAGGCCCAAAGAGGTTGAGGTGTGCAGGCATTTCACATGTTGTGAGACAGAGACTTGAAACCCAGCCCAGGTCCAGTACTGCCCTGAGTGCGAGCAAGGCCAGGGCTCTGCCCCAGACTTGGCTTTGCAGGGCCCCCTCCTGCCGGAGTTTCTCCCTCCCCTGAAGTGCCTGGGGCTGGCCCGGGTGGGTGGGGACTGTGCATGCTGGGGGATCTCTCTCTCCTGTATATGGCCTCGCATGAGCCCTGGTCCCATCTCTATTTTTCTTGACACTCTATCACCCAGACGGGGTCAACCAGATGCCACCGGGATCTCCAAATTCATGCCTGCGGGGTTGTCCCAGGGTCCCATGGCTGAGCCCCTGTTCAAGTGGCTCACACATTCCCAGTGCGCTAAAGTCCTCACACTATGCAGGATGAGGGACGGACATTCCTTGCACAAATGAGATGCTCTTCTCACTTCCCCCATAGACCCTTCATCTCTGCTCCCTGCTGCAGCCAGGTGTGTGGAAAGCACCTAGAAGGACCTCCCATTCCAGCAATGCAGTCATTGCAGCCTGAAAAGTTTAAGAAAAGACAACATTGAAAGATATGCTGTTCTATGTTTATGATATAAAATTCTGAACAGTAAATCTCATGTGACCAGAAATAAATTGCCATTCACATTTTCTTGCATATTCTGGGCAAGACGTGCATTTGTGATAGTCACCCACACGGCACAGTGGACCACCTGGAATACCAGTTCTAGGAACTGGTATTCCTAGGTGGTCTCATGGATGTTCCAGTCAGGTGTGATGAATAAATGAATGGTCTGAGGAATAGCAGAGGCAAGATCTATTCTTTACATGTAATTCTATGTAATGTAATCTATTCATTACAAAATAGTTTCTCCAACACCAGGTATTGTGAATAATGGTGGAAGACACAGAATTATACAGAAATGGTGTGTTTGACAATAAGAACAACAAAGAGATGTTCCTGGACCCAAACAGGGTAAGGTGGTGCCTGGACCCTCTGAGGAATCTTCATGTGCACGGATAGGACTATACACAAATGTTCAAGTTCTTCTTTTCTATTGATGAAGTCAACAGTCTTCCTCAGTAAATCACTATACCTCACATGGGCTCATGAATTCTGAAAGTCACATTTTTACTGTACTTTTGATTTTGAAGACTAAAATGTTCAGACAGAAGTGGAGAGGAATGAGAATTTCCAGTGTAAGGGGCATAATGTAGAACAGAATTTTCCTACAAATTTATGATTCCTATATAGGTGGTAGTACAATGTGTTTAGTTGATTTTTAATATATTTTATTTTTAGATCAGTGTTAGGTTCACAGCAAAATGGAGCTTAGATTTCACACACACACACACACACACACACACACACACCCATGCACACTCTCTCCCACCATCAGTATTCTGCTCCATTGTGATACATTTGTTGCAGTTGATGAACTAACATTGACACATGGTTAGCAAGTAACATCTTCAGTTGACATTAGGGTGCAATCATTGAGTTCTGACAAATATATCCACCATTGTAGTGTCATGCAGAATAGTTTTGCTGCCCTAACAATGTGCTATTTAAAAATAAACCTTTTCCTTTGTAATCATTTTACATTCATAGAAAATATACAACGATAATGTTCACCCACTTCCCCTAATGTTAACGTCTTACATTGCCAGAGTACATCTGTCAAATCTAAATAATAAACATTGGTACCACACTAAGCTACAGACTTTCTTTGGGTCTCCTGAGTTTTCCCACCACTGTTCTTCTGTTCCAAGATCCCACATGGCATTTCGCTGTCACGTCCCCTCAGTCTCCTATCTGAGAGAGTTTCCCAGTCTTCCTTTGTTTTTCATGACCTTGACACATTCAAAGAGGACTGGTCGGGTATTTTGTAGAATGTTCCTCAAGTTTGGTTTGTCTGATGTTTTCTAATGATTAGACTGGGGGGATATATTTTTAAATCAAATTGATTATATAGACCAGAGTCCAGGAAAAAAATATTTGCCAAGTCCCTGTTCAAACTAAATCCCTGGTGGTCTAGTGGTTAGGATTCGGCGCTCTCAAACTATTCATGACCCTACTGAGGACCACCACATTCCACAGCCTGTGATCCTAACCAAACCCCACCAATATAGCACTCCAATCTCAATGTTCTCCCCAGTTTCCAGTAGACTAGCAGTCACGAGGAGGTGTACATGTGACTTTTAGCAGAGCCTTGCTTGTGCAGGCTCTTTTTAAAAAAATTTTAATGTATAAATGAAACATAATAATTATACATAGTTATAGGGTTTGATGTGAGGTTTCAATGCATTTATCATTGCAGTGCAGTGATCAAATGTGGGTAATTACCATCTCCATCACTTTAAACATTTAACACCTCTTTGTGGTGACAATATTCAAAATCCTCTTTTCTAGCTATCTTGAAATAAACAATACATGGTTAATGGCTATAGTTACCCTACTTTGTAATAGAACACCAGAACTATTCTTCCTGTCTAACTATAACTTTGTACCCATTGACCAATCTCTCCCCATCCCTCCACCTCCCTACCTTTCCCCAGCCTCTGATAACCACCATTCTAATGTTTCCAAGTATTTGGAGAGTTTTTTAGATTCCACCTTTAAGAGAGATCATGTGGTGTTTGTCTTTCTGTGCCTGGCTTATTTCATTTAGCTTAATATCCTCCGGGTTCACCCATGTTGCCCCAAATGGTGTTTTCTCCTATTGTTGCCAATACCTTCCTTGCTTTCCCTGTCAGATTACAAACCACCTGTGGGCAGGAATATTGGAGTGTATTTTTTATTGATTTTCCACATTGTCTAGCTCATTGCTGTCTCTCTAATAACCCTTCAATACAGTTACAAAATGACTACAGGAAGAGATAAAGTGTCTTATTTTATCCTTAAGAAAGCTGCACTTATGTCGTGGAAGATTTTTTAAAGATAAACCCTGAATAAAATTTTATTCTACTATTCCATTGACTTCCTCAGAGATTATTTTTATGTCATAGATGTACAGGGGTAAAATGTTATGTGAATTTTCACAAAGAAGAGAGATTTTCATTCATTCATTCATCAATTCAACGCACATGAATTGAGCACTTACCGTGAATCAGACACTATGATGAATACAAATACAATGAAAATAAAAGACGAGCTTTGTTCTCAAATGCTCCAAGTCTAGTTGGGAGAAGAGGAATCAGAAAATTGAACTGACAGCACAGGGAGACTAAGCGAGAGGGAGGGCGGGAGCAGACGATTGACTGGTATCCATTACTGGATTGTTACTGTTTGTTTTGTTTTCCCACCCAGTAGTGGCCATCTGCCCTGAAACCCATGCATGTGCTGGGTTTCCCTGGCTCATGGATTAATTTTTTTCTTTTTAAAATAATGCTCAGTTCACATGTGAAATAAGAGAATTGGGTGGGACTCAAACATAAATTCACCGTACCTAGAAGATTTATATTAATACATACCTATTTCTCCTGTGTCTGGAACACATCACGAAAGTCTCCCATTTCATAACAGAATATTTACAAAATTACATAGTTCATCAAAATTAGATAATTAGTTATGTTTTGATTATAATTACTTTTCAAGCCAAGCCTGCAGGCATGACACTTGTTGCTATCAGCTACACAGCAGTAACAAAGGCAGGGGTCAGTCCCATTGGCCCACCTGTCATAGGTACAGGCTCATTAGGCTTTTTGTTTTAACTAGTCTCAGGTGTGTAGTGCCTGTGGGTCAGGCATTCATATCCAATCTAGACTTAGAAATGAGACCATGATTGAAGAATCAAGGCATTTTCTCCTATTAAAATATAAAAACCCTAGGATGAAGGGGCACATAAAACTTTATGTCATTAGCGTCTTGGGGAACACTTGTTTACATATATTCTCTCATGTGAAAAAAATTGAATTTAATAGTGATAAAAGCAAAAATAAGTGTAAAAATGGGAAGGAAATTGCTAGAAGAGGTCCAAAAACAATAGACCAACCTCTTCTGCTTTGTAATTTTGCCTTCAGAGCCTGACTCTTAGACAAGGAGAATTTGGCTCAATAAAGAAACTTTTCAAAACTTGTCCTTCTCACTCCCAAATTGAAATTTAAAGTGATGTGACTGATAGATATTTTACTTACGTCTTTAGGTAGGACCATGAAAGCAACATAATTGTAAGGTTTTCTGGTTGCTTTTTTTTATTTTAAGAATCAGAAAAATGCATTTGAGTAAAGTGATTAACTCTTTGCTAAATCTTGACCGAGTACCCTCCAGAATAAAAAGAAGGTCAAATAAAAAGCTATGCTTAATTAAAGTGAATGAATAGAATTGATTTAATAAAATTATAATGTTTTTTAATGACTGTGTGAGATTGTGTTCAGGGCAGAAAACTGACATTTTGCCTTAGTCGATGCACATTTTATTAAAATCAATGTGGTCTATTACATAAGGCCCATCGAAAGGAACTTTAATAAAGTCCAATCTATAAAAAGTAACCAACTCTAATTCAATTGAAATTTAACTTGATGGTAGTTAGAATGTTCATTCAACACATATTTATCCAGTGATTACTATGTACACTGGGAAGTATGTATGAAAAGTCACACTTTCTTCCTTTAAGATACATGGTGTGGAGTAACTGGCTTAACATTTTGCATTAGATTCAAGTGCACCTAAATGTATAGTATTTCGCCGGCATTTTAAAGAACCATCTCTGTTACATTTTAAATAAAACTTCGGCTTGAAAAAAAATGGAATGCTAATGACCTTTCTAATTCTAATAAATGACTTGAGTTGTTAATGGAAAGTGGAATGGTCTCAATTTCCTGTTCAAAGGGAGTTTTGGGCATTGAAAAAAATGGTTACTTACACTTCCCAGTGTGTTTAGCTTTGCTTCTCCTGGGTTTTCCTTTTTTGATGAAAAATGGGTTTTTAGCCATGCGTATTTTCCATGTTGGCTTCCAGAGGGCTAAGATGCTCACCTGCAGGAACCAGGAGGTGTGGTACAGCCTGCCACTCATCTCATGCTTTCTTCCTGCTCTTGACTGCCCAGTAAAACCTCTACGTCCCTGATGCTGATTAGTGGTTCTTGCTGATATTGAATTTCATTCTATTACATTTTCTTTTAATGCAAGATGTTTCAAAATCATTAAGGAACAAAGCAAATGAAGAAAGTGAAATATAACTTTCTAAAAAAATATTTTTAACTGTTTGAAGACTAAAACAATCTAGTCCTTATTTTTCTACAGAACTTTGCTCAATGCTTATCACATAACAAATAATCCTTAAATTCTTCTTACTTTATATTCAGTAGATAACTTTATTCATTACTTCAAGTGTCAATTATTGAGCACCTATTATGTTCCCGGAACCCCAGTAAATGCTGAGGTTGTAAATGAGAGTTAGACTGCAAATGTCAGAGTAGGCTAACTGCTGTAACAAACAAACCCTCAATCTCAGAAGTCTAATACAGCCAATGTGCGCTGCTCACTGCTGCCACAGCCCTAAGCTGGGGAGGCAGGGAGAGAGTCTCTGTTTCACTACAGAGGCTTCACTATTTTCTGTGTTTAGTCCCCAAAGTGGCCCTGGCTATCAAAATCCAGGTGGAAGATGGAGATGATAAAAAGGTGTGGAGGCCCCACATTTTTGAGGAAGGGTGTAGGCCCCTTTCCACCCCATTCCAGGGCCAGAGTTCAAGCCCAGGGTTCCCCTAATTTGTTGACAGGGTCTGGGAACTGTCTTCCTGGATGACAAGGAGTAAAAGAAAAGGCACTCTGTGAGCTTCGACATCATATCCCTAATGGTCCCAGATGGTCCACCCATCTGCCCCCATGGAGCATAGCCTCCCCCTCCCCCGCCCACTGGAGACAAGGCAAAGACCCCCAGGCCCTGCGTCCAGCCCAGGGGCAGGCTCTCCAGACAACATGTGCCTTCTGGTACTCCAGTGGAGAGTGACCTGCCACCACAGGCACCAGGACACTTCATGGTGGACCAGGGCCAGGAAACTACAGTTAAAATGCCAGTCTGAACATAAAGGAATGGAGGAGGCACAGAAGTCGCTGCCCAGTTATGAGATGCAGCTGACTCAGAGGGGAAGGCATCTTCTTGATGATGCTGTGATTGTGTTTTGCAGGAACAATACTTCTGTTCACCTCCCACACTTCTTGCCACATTTGGGTTTAGGAGGTTTTGCCTCCTAAACCCATTTGCCACGGTTTAGGAGGTTTGGCTTCCTTGTGAATTGGACCGCTTCCCCCACCATTCTTCTTGCTGCAGAAAATGTTGTTACCTAAAGATCAAACAGGAAAAGGGATTTTTATTAATAATTGGGGGAGGGAGATTATTTTGGTTTGTTTTGCATTTTTCAGGATTGTCGTTTTGTTGGCAATAAAATTTCTTCATCTAGATTCTGATCTATTCTATTCCAGTTGACTTGTGTACCACAAACTACACCCAAAATTCTTTCTGAGCTATTCTCAAGCCTGTCTGTCTCAGTCAGCTCAGGCTGCTATTACAAATGCCATAGACTAGGTGGCTTAAACTACAGATATTTATTTCTCACAGTCCTGGAGGCTGGGAAGCCCAAGATTTAGACACCAGCTGATTCTGTTCTTGGTGAGGGTATGCTTCCTGCCTTCTTGCTGTGTCTTCAAATGGCAGAGAGATCATCTCTTGCATGTCTCTTTTATAAGGCCACTTATCTCATCATGAGGGTTCCACACTCAAAACCTAATTACCTCCCAAAAGCCCCACCTCTGAACACCATCACACTGGGGATTAGGGCTTCCACACAGGAATTTTCGAGGGACACACTTGGCCCATAGGACTGCCTCAGTCCTGCATTTCATGATCCCAAAGCCCATGCTCCTGAGTCATGTAAAGGGAGCCAAGAGCAGGCAGTGATGGTTGGTTACACTTATGGGCTCAGAGAAGACTTCTCAGAATAGGTAAGTCTTGGGATTTATTTACAACAATCTGTGATGGTCACCAGGTAGATGGAAAGGGAAGAATAAAAAACAAGGTGTGGCTATGCAGCACAGCCAGCAAATTAGGGTTATTATAAGTGTTTTGGCAACTCCAGGACAGGAGGTCCCCTGGGTAGTTTCCAGAAGTAAGACTAGAAAGACTATTATGTGCTGGATCATACAGGGTTTTGTTGCTTTTGTTGGAAGTTTGGCCTGTGAGCAGTGGAAAAGGACTTTAAGCACCCTAAAGGGGAGTGATAGGCTCAAAGTGGAGGCAGGGCTGAAGCAACAACCACTCAGTGGCAGTCACCATAGCCCAGGCAAGGGTGATTAAGACCCAACAAAGGCAGAGGCTACAGGATGGGGAGGAGAGTTTTGACATAGGAGTGTTAGGATGGAGATTCAGGGATTGTAGACAAGGAGGAGGAGGAACCATTTCATTATACTCAGTGATTTGTTACAGTCCATGGGCCCTCTGACCCTGCAAGCAAATGGCCGTCTCTACAGTGCCTGCTGGAATGGAGAAACGAGAGTGGGATTCTGTATGTGAATCGTGGATGAAAGCCTAAGTCCAGCCCAGTAGGCAAACAGATTCCTAACCCTGTAGAGAAAGGACCCATGGAAAAGAGCAAACCAAAATACCACTGCAGACCCCATGAGCACGGATGGTGTAGGAAGCTGAATGCTACCTCCCCTTTAGGTAAGCAGCCATCCACCTGCCACTGAGAGCCAGAGAGGGCAAGATAGAGAAGTCACATACAATTGCATGTGCAAGCTCAGGATGGAAAACATTCTCTAGCTTACTAGAGAGTCTAATTATAAACTTGCTGAAAGTTAAAATGTTTCTAGGTATTATTTAATCAGCAGCAGCTTCTTAGTTCTGCTTGACCCAAATACAAATGCAAACATGGGGGGTTTTCCCTTTATGGCTGTCTTTCATCAAATTAACACAATGTGTCCTGTAGTATTAGGTATTGCATCTAATTAAGGGCTGAAATAGAGGTCTTTTGTGAATCTGGTCTTTGACAGATTTGTTTCACTAGTTTGCTACTGCTCTACAGGTGAAAATATTCTTTTTGAAAAAGTAGACCATCTTCAACCTGGTCCCTGTCTTCATTACTAAGTACAAATGAGATATTGAGTTGTAGTATTGTAGATATTGAGTACTGTAGCCTTACTAGGGACAGCCCTATCAGATTAAGGAGAGGCAGAAATAGAGAGTGAGCATTTTATGAGAGAAAGAACACCAGTTTCCCAGCCTGGAGGTAAATTGTGGTCCTGCCACTTCCTTGCTGGGTGGCCTTGGACAAGTTGCTTAATCTCTGCAAGTCTTTATATACAAAAACCGGTGGTGATGATTAGCAAGAAAGGAAATGTGTAGGGCTGTGCATGCCAGGGTTCTCACAGAGCAGATGCTCAGTAAAGGCAGACCTGGGGTTGCTCGTGAGCCTTGAGTTCCAAGACAAGAAGTAGGTGTCAGTTTGTTACACTTGGTAAAGTATAAAGCCAGAGACACTGATAAGAAATAGATCCTGTTGTCTGAATGACTCAGTAAACCCACACTCATCCCCACTAACCAAACTTCCAGGGTAGCATTCTACTTGGGATAGATGGTAGGAGAAGTTCAAAATACTCTGCTTCCTCAATTCTAAGACATACATTTCTGATCACATGGTAATGTATCTGAAATCTGTATACATGCATTTAACAGTTGATTTATAGTCAATAAAATACCATAGTCATCCACCTCATTCTCACCCTGGAATGCTATCATGAAATTGATATAGCAGTTTCCAATCTAAGGCATTTTAAAAGGTGCAAATAAGATATTTACCATGCAAGTCAAGGAAAGCCACTTCTTGTCTGTTTTCAGCACATTTTAAAATTTGGGGCATCTCAAGCTCACATGGCTTTTACATCTTCTAAAGCAGGTAGGGATGATTGGAGTGCCCAAAGGAAGTCAAACGTGGATCCTAGTATTTGGTTCATGGGTTGTACACTCCAGTGCCTTTGCTCATAGGTTGCTTTGTCCTGGAATTCTTGTCTTGTTTTGCTCTGAAAATCACCTGTTAACGTTTCAAACTTCACGTGAACCTCACCTTTTCTCTGAAGCTTTTTCTGACAAGAACAATGCTTACCTAAAGTAGAAGGGACAACTCCCTCCTCCTTCCTCCTCCTTGCCTCACAAGCTCTCACTTCTGGAGTGCACCTGCTGGTTCTTTGCATTTTCTTGTTTCTACATGAGCAGCTCTGTTTCCCATCCCTCGCCCCATCAGCCAACACTGTATGTATCTCCTTCCTCTCCCAGCCAGGAGGATTTACTTAGAACATAGTAGATATTCAAGAAGTCCTCTTAAACAAATTAATAAACATCCTCCCTACTAGTCCTTGCCTGTAAGGAATCCTATGAAGAAACTAAGCTTTCAGAGCAGTGTAAAAGTAATTTGTAACCTAAAAACCCAGATGGGAAGAGGGGCCCCTTGGTGGTACAAATTTAAATCTGGAGACCCTCTAAAGTGCAGGTCACTGCCAGGTGGCTGAAAGCGGAAGTGCTAATCCCTTTTCTCCCATAAGTTTCCTAGCCATGTGGTGTATTTGGGTTTCCCTATTAACCTGTATTTCCCGCATACACCAGGCCAAAGTCCTATCTCTACAGAGTTCTCCCTGTGCTTCCTGTATGAATCAGACTGCGGACGCTCATCTTGGTGTCAGACTCACCTGACAGATAGATGTGCTACAACAAATGAAAACACTAAGCAAGCAGCTCCCATCTCTTTTTTATGACTGACATTCATTCCTGGCAAACAGCAAATGTTATCCCAGGATGAAAGCATCTATAATTCCTGAAGCTTTCATTTTGCTATAAATCACAGTGAATATTTCCATTGTGAGATGTTTTCTTAATGTAAAGCAAAAGTTAAAATACATGTAATTTAAAAATCCTTAGAAAAAAATCACAACAAAGTTTTGTTCCAGAAAGAACTGCAGTGAAACGGCCATGGGAAATGTCACAGAAGGATTAAAAATATCACCCAAAATATTTAACCTAATTATACTTTATAAATAAATATATATGCATATATACATAGATAGAAAAATGCAATCAAGAGTTCAAAGACAAGGTTCTTAATAACAGATGCCTCTCCTCCTGAGAGTTCCAAACTTTCACTTTTAACCGCGCCGCCCCCCCCCCCCCCCCGAGGTCATCGCTGCAACTGTTGGAACTCCTGAATCTAAGAGGAGCTGACCCAACAGCAAAGAATTCTGGGAGAAGAGGTGATGATGATGGTGAGAACTTACAGTTATGAAGTGCTTCTGGTGCCTTGCTTACCTCCTTTAACATTCACAACTGCATGTAGAGACAGGACCCCTGATGAGGACCATTTTACAGATGAAAGATTAAGTAGCTTGCCCCAAATCACACAGCTAATAAGTGGCAGAGAACTTGAAAGTGGTTGACTTTCAATTTGTACTGAAGGTCAATATAAACAATGAAATTGAAATGCTCTATATGAGTTTCCCTCCCTCTTCATCTTTAGACTTAAATTAAGAATAGAGGAGAGTAATGGTGACATATTTGGGTAAATTATCTCCCCATCAGAGTCATTTCTATCCATCAGCATTTTGGGAGGTCCAACAAAGTTCTACCTGCTGGTACTGGGGCCCTCACCAGCCAGGCACAGGACCTAAGGATCTGGCTGTTACATCCTTAATGTCCTTAACGTCTCCTTGGGACACCTTTGATCACTACAATGCAGTGCTGCATCTGTGTTCACCTGAGCAGGATGCGGCTAGGAATTTGTCATACTTCCAATATCTTTCAACCTCTCTCAATTCCAAAGATTCCTAAAAATAATAATAAGACATTAAATAATAAGACATTAAAATTTCAAAATGTCATATTTGTAAATATCACATAAATTACATGTTATCTTCACCAGAGGTGCTTATTGGTACAATTTCTCAAGTGGCACCTGCCTTGTTCCAGTTCCTGTGCAAGGGTATCTGCATGCAACACCTCATTTCCTCTTTACAAAATCCCCATGGGGGTGTGATTATCCAACTTTATATATGAAAAGAGTTTTAAAGCCAGAAATTAAATAAAATGCCAAAGGTCTTCAGAGGCATTAACAGGCAGAACCAACATTTCAGCATAGTTCTGACAGCCTATACAATACAAGACACCCTCACTTCCTGTGCCCTAAATGAGACTAATGCAAAATATGCAGCAAAAGAGTCAGAATTGGACTTAATCACACTTTTTATCCCTTTCTTTTCTGCTTTTGTTATTATTTTTTGCTTTTTACTTAAAAACATCACACACAAAAGCATCCTCTGGAATTTTTTTTTCTGTTTCTGGGAGGTGCTGAATAAACAGTTTGGGGGATGTGTGGCCATGATTTTAAACTTGTCAAAATCAAATTATTAATCTGATATTTAGGTATTTATTGCTGTCAGAAGACTCTGCACAATGGCTTTGAAAAATTGCCCTGACTCTTGGTTCATATTCGTTGCTTTATCAAATGCACATTTTTTAATATAATGCAGGTACCATGAGGTTACAAGCACATTGCTTTCATATTCAATAACACTCTATAGTCCTGAAAATAAAATACTGGGTTGCTTTTAGGGAAAATTCCTTCCTGCTTATATTTCTTATTCCAAAACCATAAATCATCTATGAGAGGAATGTGACATTTTCTAAATAGGAGAGACAGTTAAAGAGCTTTGAGAAAATGGAAAAATGGCCAAACATCAAAATAACGATTAAGACTGTATTCCATTTCACACAAATGTGAGACATCATTTGAAAGTTCAGAAATTCATACTGGCTTATTTGATTCCAGTGGAGCCTTCTCTAAAGCCACATTTGACCACCAGGACATCCACTGTGAAGCTTTTGGTTAATACCACAATGCCTAAGATCATTTCTATTTTCATTTATCTACATGGAATATGTACAACCCGGAAACTTCAGTCTTTAGGGCATGTTTATATGAAGTCAAAACTGTCATCAAAATAATTCAGATAAATTATGTAACTCTGAACAATAGATTGACTTGTAGCTAGGGAAGCTTTCCCAGGTAGATCTCAAAGACAGTTTCTAAAATGATCTCCGTCATGTCTGTTATCTCCTTCCTCCCTCCCATGACACCAATTACCCCCGACTGCCAAGATCTTCATCAGGAAGAGAAGGGAGGAAACGAGCGCCTGCCCTGCCATCAGCCGAGGACTCTGTCCTTTCCAGAGATCTCACTCGACCCCCAGGAGCCCCTTCCCGGCAAGGCCCATGCCCTGGTGCATGGACACAATGACTCCTAAATGACCATAGACTCCAGCACTCTGAACCTCGAGCGAGGGCTGGCTCTCATCCATCTTCTCTGGGAGCTCTAAAGGGAGCTCTAAAGTGGGGCTCCTAAAAAGAATGTCACTTGATGAGGTCGCTTATTGTTTCAACATCCCCACAAAAGCCCAGCGGCTGGTGTATCTTACAGACAGGAAGAGAGAAAGATGGGGCATGGAGTAGAGGCTGCTGACTGTGGTGCACACTGGTGAAATAAGATAACAGTTAACAATATAGATTGAAGAGGGAGAGAAAAAGAAAAGCACCACTGTACACCGCACACCTGCAGCATAATAACTGGTGCTGAGCTGTAAGAATTCCATAAGGCAGGGCCCAACCTCAGCACTATCAGCGTTTAGAATGAAAAATTCTCTGCCTTGGGATCTATGCTGTGCGTTGAAGGATGTTTAGTAGCATCCTGGCCTCTACCTACTGGATTCCAGTAGTTACCACTTCACCCCAAATGTTAACAATTAAAATCGTTTTCAGACATTGCCAAAGATCCCCTAGGGGAAAACTGGCCTTAGTCGAAAACCACTGCCATGAGATATACCAATTAATCTCAAGCTGCCCATGAGGAAGGCATTATCATGCTTGTTTTACCAGGTAAGAAATAACAGAAACAGTGAACCCTTCTATAGAGCTAATAATGGTCCAGGCATCCTTGAAAGCAGTTTACAGATACACTCGCCTATCCCTCATATAAACCCCGTGGGTTTGTGTATATCATAATGGTTAGTGTTAGCCCCATCTTATAGATGAAGAAGCTGAGGCAGAGCTGGTAAGGGCCCTGCTTGAGGTCACATGTCTGGTAGTAACAGAGCCGGGACTCACACCTGAGCCCTGCACCTCCCCGGTGAGGCAGCGGGTCCCCAGCTCACCCAGGCTCTGTCCCACTGGACGGGGAGATTGGAAATCCCGCCCCAAGGTCACGCTCCTTCTACCGCCTACAGCTGTCTCCTGAACCAGAGCGAGCCACGGTAATCTGCAGGGTGGTATCACGGTACGACTCTGAGACATCCGGTCTCTGTTGATCCTGAGAAGGAACAGCAGCTTCCAGCTTGGAAAGCAAAGCTGCCACCCACTCCCCTGGAGTCCACCCAGCTTGCGGACCAGTCGCCTCCCGGGGAAGGACGGGCAGCGTCTCCTCTGGGAAACACTTGGGAACCTCCTCCCCACGGCCGCACCCGCAGCCCTCTTTGCTCGCCCCTCTCAAAGAACATACCCCACGTAGACTGCCTACAAGGGCCGTAAACTTTTGAAACTGTGGCCTAACTGCTGCTGTGTACACTATGGAAGCAGGAAGTTTGGCTGGATTAGTCACCTATGAATTAATAATTAACACACAGGCAAGAAGGACTACTTGCTAACCATACAGGAACTTGAGTAAGAAAAACCTAGGTTCAAATCCTAGCGTCACTGTTCACCAGCTCCGTAAGTCAAGATTTCCTGTGTTACCCATCACACAGATGGGGACACCGAGCCCCGCTGGTGGAGTTCGGGGCGGCCTTAGGAAGCCCCTGCCAAGGGGCTGGGAGGTCAAGGTCTTTGTGGGTTGAAGAAGACAAGACGCATGAGGCATTAGCTAGTGAGCCAGGACGCTGGGCCTCCTCGCGCCCATCCTTCCTCCCCAGACTGAGCGAGGATATAGGGGAGCGTGCGGGGCTGGCCATTAGCAGGATCCCGCCCGGCCTGGCATCTTCTCTCCCTCCTGGAAGGAGGCAGTTTATGATTCTGCTCTGAAAAAATCAAGATCTCATTTCAGGAAACATAACTTCCTTTCTTTTGCTCACAAAGCAGCAATACTAGAAAACAAAACTACCCATCCATCCCCTGGTGCATAGATTCAAAGGGACTGAGGAAGTGAAAGTGGCCGTCCCGTGATTCTGTTTTCACAATAGCCCCGCTCCCAGGGCCGTCGATATTAACACAGCCATGCTTTGCCAGAGGCGAATCGCTGAACTGCAGATCCACCCAGGGACAGCTCAACTGCACGCCCTGCCACGACGGTTGTAAGGTGATGGTAGCGCTTGCAGACAGAGACCCTGATGGCTGCAACTCCACACCCCAGGCAGGCAGAGACCGCAGGAAAGATAGGAAGGAAAGATGCCTGGGAATGCAGATTTCAGACGGCCTGCACTCACCAGCCACTTAGGCAGCCCGAAGCACTCCACCAGACTCCCTAATTAATGCGTTCCCCTCGTCAGCATGTCCCCCCACTGCAAGCACGTATCCCTTCCAGCAAAAAGACTGGGGAAGACCCTGCAGTGTATACAGCAGGCACTTGCGGGAAGATACGTAGGTGACCCGTCCTCTTTTCCTTGGGCACCCAGGGTTCTACTTTCTAACCCCTCCCCATCCCTGTCCAGCCACACAGCTGCCTGTTTCTCCTAGCTCCCTGCCCCTTTTTTCTTCCAGGTAATCATCACCATGGCAAACACATCTTAGCCATCTAGGCTGAACTGAGAAGCATATTATTTTCTAAGAATCAAAACACAATACTGATTCTCCTCCAAATATAAGTCTAAACACTAGACAGAGGAAGACTAACAAATACCCCATTTAAAGATAAAACTTAAAGACTAGACATTGCTACATGTTGTCATATTTTTTCCTCAACAGTACTGCTCTCCATCACAGCTAAATTTAATCTCGTTAGATTCCTAGTCTTAGAATATAATTATCGTTTGTAATCCACTAGCCGTCTTTCTTACAGTCAAAACTGTCCTGGGATATCAAGATATTAACCTACTTTGCCATCAAAAATCTCCTCAGAGATACTTGCTATGGGTCTTTCAGGAATTATTGCCATGGCACAACCTATTATTTTTAGTTAGTGTGTTTGTTTTGTTTTGTTTTTGTTTTGATAGGAGAAGATGGTATTGAAGTCATTTACAAATAGTTCTAGTGCCTTCTATTCAACCTCCCATGTCATGTAAATCAAGAGGAGACAAAAGCTACCCTCACAGTGCAGTACCTGACAACCCAGGGGGAGCAGAAATGACTTCCAATCAGGAAAACATTTTCTACTAACTCCCTAAATTGGGGTAAAACAATCCACAGCCTAACACGTACTTGCAGTAGCACTGGCAACAGATGGATCAGAACTCACATGCAGGTGTCTGAGCTCAGAATGGACCAGCTCTTCCTGGCCTTCTGTAACAAACCAGAACCTTGGGAAAGCAACTTCAAACAGGAATTTAATTTGTTTCTGTTTGGTGAAGCCAAGGTTTAAAACAACTCTATTACTTTTTCCCAAGGAGGTTTACCTTTTCAATAAGGATGCCTGAGTTGGCAATTCAGAGAAATAAATATCTCGTGGCAGGATGTAAAACAGGATCCATCGTTGTGAAAGCTATAACTCCTGCAAGCAGAATGCATTCTTTCATTCACAAAATATTTATTGAAGGCCTACTATGTGTCAAGCATTATTCTGAGGATTGGAAGCATCAGTGAACAAAACAGACAGAAATCCCCCCTCCTCGGGGAATTGGCATGACAGTTAGTAGGGGCTTCCGATTCTGGAAGGTGGGTTGTATTTTATGTCCTCAGTATCCTCCCTAGTATCTAACAGTGCTCCACACAGAGTATGTCTCAGTTAATATTCCATGGCTTTGCGGCTGTCCTTTCACTAACCAATGTAATCTGAGTGTGTATGATTTGCCAGCACTGAGGGACCTCGAATGAATAGGATTTGATCCTTGCTCCTGGGAAATCACAGTCATTGTCACTCCCCGGTTACAGCTACTAGGGACTGGGGGACAACAAGAGATGGGGACAAGGCTAATCAGAGGAGTTGGGGAGGCTACTTAGAGGAGATGCTTCTGGAGCTCGATCTTGGCATGTGAGGAGCTGAGCACCAAGTAAATGGAGACGGGTGTAGGCATAAGGGCAGGGATGGAACTTCCGGGCAGAGAAAACAGCGTGATCCAAGGCAGAGAGGCGAGAAGCAGGCTGTTGTGTCTGGAATGGCCACAAAATAATAAATGATCCCTTATCCCAAACCAGAGATGGAGTCCTGTTGAATAAATACTCAAGGCTTTCTCAGCCTCCTCTCGGGGTAGATGGGAACCAAGCCACAGCCCACACCGCTTCTCGGAAAAAAGTTCTCATTGTTTATAAAACACAGGAAAAATCACAGTCCTGTACTTCTGTGAGTGGAATATTTTATAACAAGTCAGGAAAGAAATATCTGGGGCTGGAGGAACAGAACAATGCAGAGCTCAGTCCAACCTGCATCACCGAAGCCCAGAGGAAGACGGGAGGTCATCGGGTTTTCTGCAGGGCGCACGTTTGAGGGCATGCTCGGGGGTCGCTAGACGGGCAGCCCTGCATTTACCTCCAAACACCTCCCGCGGCGGCGTGCCTGTCTGTCTCCCAGCCTCGTTCACTTCGGGGAACTAAATGTGCCTTTAATATTTATCTGTGCTGTGAAAACTGCTTCTTCGTGCATCCCTTTGAGGGAAATAGCCAAGATCAATGCAGGACTGACATACACTAAATGAGGAAACAAACAGAAATATTTATTTCTCTGTCCGCAGACCACAGTGCCTCCTGAGGGTGAGAACGAATTGGCAGCAAGGATGCGGCCCTCCAAGGGGCCCTGCCTGTCTCTGTGAAGGCCAGGGCTTTTGTCCTTCTCTTCTCACATGAGCGAGATCTATGCTAAAACATAATACAAGAAAAATGATATTTTAAACGTAATTTCTGCATGGCTGTGCTGAGATTTGAATGTCTTGAATCCATTTTGTTTGCGGTTTTAATAAGCAGTACCATTGACTGCCAGGTGTTTAAATACTTTATCCCATTACACTCAGACTCCCCTAATTTAAATATCATTATTGACATCTTACACATCATGAAACAAGCACCGAGAGGGGGGCAGTGCCTTGCCTGAGGTCCTCTGTAGCAGTTCAGTTTGCATTTGAGCGAGATTCACAGTTCCTCCAGCCCCAACCCCCAGGCTCTTTCTTGGGTGAACACTACTTTCCATGAGTTGGGATGCAGCTGCCTATATAAATACATAACATATAAACATGAATACTGTATGTCTTAGGTGAGTTTCCTCTGGAGCAACTCCTGAGACATGGATCATAAGCAAATTACTTATTAAGGATGAACTAGTGAGAAAGAGAGAGGTGATTTCAGACAATCCTCCCATGGAGCCAGTCCTACAGGGGACATCAGGAATGCAGGTGATCTCAGAGCTGTCTCGCGCAGGTAAGGAGGGGCTGCCATGATGCCGTGTGTCAGTCGCCAGCCAAGGGCTGCCCTGAGAATGTGGACTCCCGGGCACTCTGTTTAGAGTAATCCTCCACTGGCACCAAAACAATCTTCAAAATAGAGCAAGGACTCACCAAATTTGAAGAGAATTGTATAGAAACATTAAAATGGATCTGAGAAGACGCACGCCAACACTGACAGGGTGCACTGTACTATTTCAAAGCAAATGCTCACAACCAAAGATATGAGCACAGGTTCACTCTCCAGCAGGTAGAACCGCAAGAAGCAGTGCCAATCCCAGCCCCTCCCCAATTAACCTGCAGGCAGGGGTGTGTCTGCAGGCTCCTGGCTCAGTCCCTGCCCCTGCCTCCCCTGGCCGCTGCGTCAGTCTCGGTCCGGCAGAGGCAGCAGTTTGTCCTTGGCCGTAGTGTCCTCAGCTGCTGGAGGTCAAATTGGGGACCCTTCCTTAAGGTGCTCAGGTGCCTGGAGTCTATCCCCTGTGCCCTCCGAGCCTCGGCCCAGTCATCACCACGCCTGCCCCACGTCCTCAGTGCTTTGACAGGTCTGGAGCCTGTGGCTCTTGTCATCCGCCCTCTAGGCGGCATATCCCGACTCCTGTTTTGCCAGCAAGGTACACGTGTAAGGTTATCAAGGTTAGAGTGACACCGGTTTGCAACCTGCCTCTGCCACTTACTGGCCCTGAATTTGGGCAAGCGACTTAACTCATCTGAATTTTCTCACTTGTTAAACGGAGAACAAGACTACCTCAAGAGTTCTCGTGAGCATGAAATGAGGTAATATATAAAACAGATGTTGAACACTGGGTAGCTGCCATTTTCTTTACTATTGTTATTTTAGTTTATTTTAATTTGTTCTCTTGGAACCATGAATTCCTGATGTAGCCATGGCAGCCCGGATTGAGTTCAAGTTCATAATTCTCTATCAGGCTGCCTCGTCCTAAAATCATAGTAGATCACCAGAGTGCTTCTTCCTTATTTTACTCAGACCACTGAGATTCCAATTTTCAAGGAAATAGAACCTAAGCAAGTTATGATAGTATTAACCTTAACAACAGCATCAGTAATTCATGTAGGCCAACCCTATAACTAGCCATACCCTATAACTATAGGGTTACATTGCAGAGAAGTGGCAATGACATCTGTGACCTAGCTTTCTCATGCACAACCTAGACTTCTGGCTTACAGGGGTTGGGAGGTAGAGCAGAAATGAAGCAGTTAAAAGCAACAGCAGATCCCAGCAGTGTTCCTGAGAGAATTAAGCCCTAATGCCTCAAGGCATCCATTGTATGGAATGGATTAATTTCTGTCCCAGGCATTTAGAATCGCACAACTTATATACCATCCTTGAGAGACTTGAAAAATAGTCACTCAAATCATTTTCTGTGTTCTATAATTCATATGAGGAGCCCTAGTTGAGAAAGGCTAATCTAAACTAATGCTTCATTAATGGATATGCAAACTGAATTTATAGAGTATAAATGACTTGCTCCATCTATGGCAAATGGCAAAGCTAAAGACAGGAAAGTTCTTTGCTAAATAGCTCCTAGTCTTATTATATAAACCCATCTCTGGGAACCATCTTAAATAAATTTGTTTAATCTCTTCCTCCCTCCCTCACAATTCAGGGATAGAGAGAGGGAAGGTGGGGGAGAGAATTTTCTCGAATGAGAACTGATGCAGACCTGTGACACACCACACACAACAGAGTGACACTGTTAAGTAAGGGACATGATAGCCATTTAACAGTTAAGAACAACGGAGCTCAGGAGTTATTCACAACTGGACAACTCCTTGTTTAATGGGGTTAGTGGTCCCTCTCCTCTGTGATTCTGGGGCTGCTTGTGCTGACATCCTGCTAGAATTTACCCCACTAAAACTCGACTATGTGCTTTTTCATTCATCTTCCCACTGAATTGAGATGCCAGGTAAACACATTGGCTCCTTTCTAATCTCCATCCCTAGCAGTATCTGTCACATAAAAGGCATCAGTGTATACGTATATGAATCAATAAACTGTAGGTAAGGAAAAACTTTTCCTATCTCCTCTTAAGTTCTTTGATGGGGGCCTATGAATTAATCTGACTAAAGTCAGATTAACAGGAGAAAAGTATACAGATTTTATTTGATGTTAGTGTTTTTACATATAGAAGGGGTTTCACAGAAAAGAAGTGAAACCCTAAAGGAGCAGTTAGATTTGAGGGCTTATATACCATTTTCACAAAGGATGGCAAACTGTAGAGACTGGACAAAAGAAAGGGAAGTTTGGGTTTCTAGAGGCAGTAAATTGTGGGAACATATAGGGGAAACTGAGGTCAGATAAACGTTGCTTAGTAAAGTTTGTTTATACAGACTCATCTTGGTGCCACTTCTGCCTCCAGTGATAAAAATCGTTCTCCTTCTGGTATCAGAAGGGGACAGGGAGAGACCTTCACAAGGGGAATTTTTGCCCTACTTTTAGGCAGAGGGAGATTTCAGAGAGCTCTTCCTGTGTTTCATTTTTCTCAATAGTCTTAATCTCAAAATAATCCTTCTGCTAAGGTGGCATATTTTAGGGTAGTATATTCCGGACCCCTTCAAAACCAACTAATGAAGGCCATTTCAGAGATTAGAGCATACAGGCTCCACATGGCTGCTCTAAGATGGGAGATGTGTACTGTCAACATATCAGTTCTTTACAATACTTTGACATTGGGAAAACATAGCAACACGTATTTATTAACTCTATTAGAACCACATACATTTCATTTTATTATATGAAAAATAATGATTTAAGTAAATTTTTTACAGTATCCAAAACAATCTAGCACACAGAAGACAATTTGATTTTCTCATCTTGAAACATCTTTATGGATGAGACGCATGGGGGTGTATCAAAAGAAGACTCAGTTGTCATAATTTAAATGATAACTAAATCCTGTGGATAAGTGATTGCAAACTGGATTGTGTATAAGTCTTGCTCAGGTAGTTTAAATCAATAAAGTGATTACTCAGGTAATTTAAGTCAATAACAAGTTAATAAATGGAATAGCTGCAACTATTCCTGGGCCAGGTTTTCACAAGGAACCAGATGTATGGGTGTACATGTGAAACCTCCCAGTATTTCACTATGAGCTAGCATTGTGTGCGTCAGACAAAATTGGCTTGTGGGCTGGATTTGGCCTGAGGGGTCAGGGTCCCAATGACTGTATGAGCAAAACAATCAAAAGTTGTGAGGCGTGCAACATCTACACAGGACCAAAGTGAGATTACCAGAAGATTTCTGCTTCTGTTTTTTTTTTAAGTCTTTGTTCCACCCCCAGGCACTTAGTCTAAATTTCTGCAAACAATGGGTATTTTAGACACAAATTTTACCTGCTGGAAGATTACAGTTTGGAACAAGGCAGGTTATAAATAAACAAACCACATAGAAAGCAAAATTGACTATTTCTATTTTTTGTGCCCAAATTGTACCTGTTCTTCTACCATAACCCTTGGAACTCTCTGTTGTCTACTCTTGGCATTTTTAAGTTTAACTTTTACAATTTCAGTTACATAGTATCAGACACAAAGGTCAAGGGCATACAGAAAATTGTCTTTATGCTGAGATATAAATGTAAAATACAAATGTTGTGAAATCAGTTTAACTAGGGAGACATCCCATCCCACAGCCCAGCCACCCATCTCAACACAAACCCATGTTTTGCTGTTCTCCTATTACACACATGCCCCTCCAACATTCATGTGGAAGATTTATCACCAATGTGATAGTATTAAGTGATGGGGCCTTTAGGAAGCGATTAAGTCATGCAGGTGGAGCCATCATCACTAGGATTGGTGACCTTATAAAAGAGGTGCAAGAGAGCTGCTGGCCCCTTCCGCCAGGTGAGGATGCAGCAGGAGGTGCTATCTATGTAGCAGAGAGCAAGCCTTCACCAGAACTGAATTTGCTAGTGTTTTGATCTCAGACTTCCCAGACTCCAGAACTGTAAAAAAAAAAAAACAGATTTCTATTATTTATAAATTACCCAGACTGAGGTATTTGGTTATAGCAACCTGAATAGACTAAGACAACATGCAATATATTTTATGAAGAGTTGAAAACATTAATTATTAAAAAAAATAAAAGAAAAGAAAGAAAGAAAGCTACAACTAGCTCTTCATACATGCAGATATAAAAGCCAACTTTTAGGACTAGCAAAAAGCAGGAAAAGAGTGAAGTCTGCACCTTAAGTCCACCTCTCGGCAGCATGTCAAAGGTGAACGTTTCCTCCTTGAAGCGTTTTCTTCGCTTGGCATTCAGGGGCCCATTTTCTCCCTACTATTCTTCTATTGATACCTTACTATTCATTCCTTCTCAGTCCCATTTCCAAATTCCTACTCATCTTCCCAACATCTACACTTGAGAGTGGTCCAGGGCTCAGTCCTCGCTCCCGTCCTCTCCCCGACTCCTCAGGGGACCTCAGCCTGCCCAAGGCTACCGAGAACACCCACGCTGCGGACTCAGACCCACGTCCTCCCACTCCGCCCCAAACTCGGCTCAAACCCAACTGCAGCTCACCGTATCCACTTGTTTCCTATTCTAAAATGCAAGCCCAGCACCTCCCTTCCCCCTCCCCAGCCCCTACCCCAAACACACCTGGCCCTTCACCCTCCCCACTCAGTGAATGCCTACTCCTGCCCACCCGTCGCTCGGGGCAACAGCCAGCGTCGCTGTCCTTTGCACGTCTCCTGCCACATCATCACATCATTCAATCTCGTTGGCTCTCCCTTCACTGTAGATCTAGAATCTGCCCTTCTCCCCATCTCCATTCTCCTCTCAGCTACCATCTGCCCCCTAAGCTCCTTCCTGCTTTGCCTAGTGTTTAATTCAAATCCTCCCCGGGGCCTGTGCCACCCCACGCCCACACACGAGCCTTCACTTCTGCCCCATCACCTGCTTCTGCTTTTCCTTCCGCAGCCAAGCCGCCCCAGCTATTCCTAGAATGTGCTCATTCCTGCCTCAAACCCTCTGCACTTGCCGTTTCCCCAGACACCTGTACTGCTTACCCGTCTGTGTTCAATGTCACCTTACCAAAGAGGCCTTTCCTGACCATCCAATGCAAAGAGCTCTCTCCCTGGTCTCTCTCTAGTCCCTCAACCTGCTTTTTTCCTCACTGCCTTCATCATATCTGACATAAATGTAAACTCCATGAGAGTCCCTGACACGTAGTAGATGCTCAATAAATATTGAGTCAATTAATTGCTTAATTAATTGACTTACTGATGACTCTTTAAACATTATATAGGACCTGAATAAGATTAATTTGCCAGTTTTAGTTTATTGCATGTTATGGTAGGCTATGAAATCAACCTCAGAAGCTTCAATACAGCTTCTCTTGTGAATGACAAGATCTGCTGCTGGGCTTTCCTCCCAGACTTGGAGCTCCTGGAGACAGCAGTACACCTTGGTCATCCCTACATCCCAGGGCTAGCAAAACAATTTGCCCACAATGAATGCCTGATAAAATATTATTGAATAATTAAATAGAAGATGGTCAAGTCATATTTTATTCCATTGAAATCAAGCAAGAGGAACTTAAGAAATGATTACACATCCCCTTTGATACCATTTGCAAAAGGAGAAAGAAGAAACTATTTAAAATACTTTTTTCCTAAGATACACAGCTGTGTTAGCAGACGCTGAACTCGGAATGCAGAAGCCGCCTTTGTGTCTCCCTAAACAGGCAGTCCGCAGGCGTGCCCATCCACCCTCTCTTCACAGAGGGACGAAGGAAGGAAGCAGGGAGAGAGAGAAGCAAATGGAGTTTCACAGGCTGGGCCTGGCGACACGAGGCCAGGTGCCCACATTCCCACTGACGCGTGATAATGAGATATTAAATGGCGCGATGGAGGATGTCCCCGGGCTGTGCCCATCTTGTTCCAGGCACGCACGCTTCTCTTTCAAGAACCAGATGAACGTTTCATAATTTGAAAACTAAAATCCTAACAGCGTGCTTTCTCCAACTTCAGCCTCCCAAGCTGTGTGGCCAACACCGGCGAAGGAGCGTGCGTGATCACACAGGCCCGTCCGCTGGTCCTCCTGCTGTTTCCACCGCAGAACGGAGGCGCGGGTCGACGGGAATGACCGCCCGTGCGGGCTCTCCCGCAGCTGCAATTGGCCTCCCCGCAGCCTGCCTCGCCTGCTTCTCCTGACGCCTCGCTTTCGCTCTCCCCGCCACGCCCCCTGCCCTCCTTCCGCCAGGGGATTCATTGTGGGTCTTAAAAGGGACGCCCAGCTCGGAATTCAGAGCAGCGGAGAGAAATGGGAAATGTTCGTTTGGTGTTAGCGTGGAAAAATGTGCAATCGGCAGGCGTTTCGTTTCTTCAGCACAACACTCACTTTTCTTCAAACTTAGCTCTTAATATTGTGATGGCTTACCTTGAGGTGTTCACCTCGCAGACTGCAGCAACGGCGCCCTTGTTTCTCCTTCATCTCCTGCGAGTTTCTAAAGCAAAGGCCTGTTATGGGGAGGTACTCACGTGGGACTGGAGTGGGTTCCACGAGGACCCAGGTTAATAGGCATAGCCCACACTCAGCCACCTGGGCTGGTAATCCCCTTCTCCCTTCTCCCCTGTGTCCTGTAGAAGCCTCTGTACTGCTCAGTGCTTCTCATTCTTCCTGCCTTTCCCCATCTGGGGTCGTGGTGGTGCCTGAACCCCCTGCTCTCATTTCTCAGGCTTGTGTAACTCCATGTGCTCCTTCACCTTTCCTACCCTTTCTCGGTGCCGTTTATGGAACTTCAGCACACATCTTATTTTGATATGGGGATGATGGATGTTGGGATAAACACATGTAGATTTGAGTGGCACCGAGATACTCAAAGTACATGCAAAGGTCCCTCTGAGACCTGCCTCTGGGCTCTTCAGCAGGTCGCAGGCACCTTCGCTCACCAAGCACCTTTGGGAAAGTACGAATGGGGACCAGAGGGGAGGCTCGAAGGACTCATTAGAAACACCCCTCAGACGGTCTTTGCGATGCCCTTTTTATCATGGATTGTGGCTTATAACTTGAGATTGGAAAGTGGCCAAATGTGTACGGCAAATGACACTGAGCTGGGGGTGGAATTGTGATGGCTTTAACACTCGCTGAATGTTTGTTCCTCCAGCTGGACTTGAAATGATAGTTTCTGGTCTCACAACGCTGGTAATGCTTCTGAAAGTATACAAGTAATTTCATGTTTGATAGCCATCTGAAGTTCAAAAGATGCTGTTCAAATATATAATTACACACACATACACATATATGCACATATATACATATATATTTTATAGGCCTTCATTATTCTATCATAAACCATAGTCCGCCTTCTTTCTCTCTACCAAAGAGCAGTTTCTTTTACTTTATACTGTAGTTTCCTTCTTGCCCCAAGAACATTTCTGATTATGTTCAAGTAACTCTTGCTCACATTTTCTTAATCAGTTGAATTCCCTCCCACCCTACTTATCTAATACCTTCTTCATTTTTAAGATCCATTTAAAGTACCATCTACTTAAAACATCCTTGATTTGGTTCTTTCGTTTTATTTTATTTTATTTCCTTTCCTCTTACAAACACTTGTATAGGTTTTATGGAGTGCCCGGACAGTTCTGAGTGGCTACAAGTACCAACTCAATGAAGTTGTCATTGACAATTCTGCCCCTACATTCTGAAGTCTTATAGCAGCCATTGGTTTAACCTCGTGATTCTCCAACCCCTGGTGCATTTCTTAAAGTCCTTTAAGAGAAGGAAAAGATAAGCTACAAACTGGGAGAAAATATTTTCAAACTACATATCTGTAGAAGGACTTGTATTGAAAATATGTAAAGAACTACTAAAATTTGACAATAAGGAAACAAATAACTCAATCAAAAAGTAGGAAAAGATTTAAGCAAACCTCTCATCAAAGAAGATACACAGATAACAAATAAGCATATGAAAAGATGCCCAATATCAGACACTGTTTGGTAACTGCAAGTTAAAACAACAATTGATATGATGATCAGTGAACCTAAGTGCACATATAGGAAAAACATTTATTGGGTGTCAGGTAGATGGGAGGGGGAAGGAGGGATTGGTATATACATACATAATCAGGGATGGACATGCTTGAAGCTCTGACTAGGGGTGGGCAAAGGCAATATATGTAACCTAACATTTGTACCCCCATAATATGCTGAAGTAAAAAAAATAGATATGATGACACAACTGCAAAAATACCTAAAGTCCAAAACCTGACAACATCAATGTTGGTAAGGATATGAAGCAACAGGAACTCTCATTCATTGCTTATAGAAATGCAAAACGATACAGTGATTTTGTAAGCAATTTGGCAGTTTCTTATAAGGCTAAAAATATTCTTGTCATATGATCTAGCAATTGTGCTCCTAGGTATTCCCTTAAATGAATTAAAACTTACATCTACACGGAAACCTATACACAAGTGTTTATAGCAGCTTTATTCACGATTGTCAAAGATTATTTTGAGATACGAAGAAATGAGTTTTTAGGCCACAAAAAGACTTGGAAGAAATAAGTGCATATTCCTAAGTGAAAGAAGCCACTTCAAAAAGGCCACATAATCATGTGATTTCAACTATATGACATTCTGGAAAAGGCGAAACTATGGAGATAAGAAAAATGTCAATGGTTGCCAGGGGCTGGAGGCCTGGTAGGGAGAAAAGGTGAACAGGTGGAGCACAGAGCATTTTGGGGGCAGTGAATCTGTTCTATATATGGTGTCGTGGTGGATATGTGATATTATGCATTTGTCGAAACCCATAGAATGTATAATGCTAAGAGGGTGTGAACTAAAATAAAAGCTTAAGCCCCCCAAGCTGACTGAATGGGCCCCCTGTCTGACAATGCAACCCCAGAAATGGCCTAAAGCTAAGTTGGTGGCATGAGAAGGGAGGTCAGGCATGCCTCATCGTGCCCCCTTCCCTTCTTGGAGATAGATATCCTTCATAACTCGTTAACAGGCCTAAGACTATGCAAGACAAAGCGTGAACCACACCTGCAGGTCCCTAATTTACTTAACGGATTACTCGAGTCTGGGTATATGTCTGGTGTCTTGTGTCGGATTAGCAGGCTTCCTTATCTTAAAACGTTCCAAGCCTTTAGACAAAGTTTCATTTCTTTAACCAAACCTGTAAGCCCCTGCTTCAAGATGTCCTGCTTTTTTGGGCCAAACCAATGTACACTTTCCGTGTATTGATTTATGATTTTACATGTACTTCCTGTCTCCCTGAAATGCATAAAACCAGCTGTAGCCAAACTGTGGCAAGTCCACTTCAAGGCTTCTTGGGTGTGGCTCTGGGCCATGGTCCTCAAACTTGGCTCAGAATAAACCTCTTTAAATTATTTTGCAGAGTTTGGGTTCTTTTCTGTTGACAAGAGAAAGAATGTAAACTATGTGCTTTAGTTAATAATTTTTAATATTAGCTCACCAATTTTAACAAGAGAATCACACCAATGCAAGATGTTAATAATAGAGGAAACACAGAGGGGGAGGAGGGATATGGAAACTCTACCTTTTACTTATTTTTTTCTGACAATTTAAGACTGCTCTAAAAAATAAAGTCTATCCATTTTTAAAGTCAATAACAAAAAAACCCAGATGCTTGGGTTCAACCTCCTAGCTGCTCATCTTGAGCAGGGCTGGAACAGCCTCTGTGAATCTGCATGGTGGCAAGCTGCCGGTGATGGTGAGGGATGCAGGTACTGAGCTCTGACAGTGCAGGCTCTGCATTCGCTTTAGTATTAGTCTGCCAGGTGTCGCTCACTGCCGACTCTCAGGTGCTTACCCACTCACTTCCCCCAGGTCTTTATAAACTCTTGGGGGTACCACCTGTGTCTGCCTACCGTCCCCTACCATCTGCCCCACAGTGGCTCAGGCAGGGATGGTGGCGGAGTGTCCACTGATGAGCAGTTTCTGACTGATTTTTCCAGATGCCTTGCTAGACAGTAAATATAAACCATGAGCTTGCCATGCCTTTTGTTAACAGAGCGCCTGTGCCCAAGCTTAGCGTGTTCTGTGCGGGGCTGTGCGTGGAACTATTCCCTGGGCACCTAGACGGAGGAAGCAGGGAACTGGGAGAACACAGTGGGAAGCAGAACTGAGCTATGGTCAAGAATCCAAGAACCAGGAGGCCAAAGGAGCTGACAGCCACCAGCCAGGTCTCCCTCACGGCCTGGCCAAAGCCCAATCCCTGGGGATGGACACGGAGCCAGGGTCCTTGGGTGTAAAATGTCCAGTAGCAACACTGGGCTGCAGGTTCAGAGCACTGGAGCTGTGAAGGTTGTCAGAATCAAAATGGAGTCATTTGTGTCAAAACAAAACAAAACCCTGACAAGTACAGCCAGGGAAGACCATGAAAAGAAGGTTCTCATGCTCGTATTCCTGATGACAAAAACTATCACAGAAGACCACAAAAACACAGACTTGCACAAAGGCCATTATCACCTTACACAAAAAGTACTTCTGCAAGAACATCAGCCCAACATCTGCCTGTCCATCCTAGGACTGTTGTCACCCTCGTTATTGATCCTTGCAGCCAAGGATAATTATCTCAAAATAAGTATGTAACACTCCTTGTTTTTCCTTAAAAAACCTTTGTCTCCTTTTACCTCCCTGAATACACACATATTATGGCACATGTGTTTCCATTGCAATGCCCTATTCCCAAATAAATATTATTTTCTTTTAGAGAGTCTCATTCTGTTATTTCGGTTGACAAAGCCAATGTACCTTCGGGAATTGTCTCAGGTTGGTCTCCGTGGATAAGCACATCACTATTACCTGAGCCAGCAGCTAGCATCATACAAGAGTCCTACGACAGAAACACTGAGATTTAATCCATTTATTCTGAAAGTGCCTTTTTTGGATTGTTTGCTGTTGTAACTTTTGACATTACTTCTTTCATTCACTTTTCATTCAAACAACACTCATTAAATGCAGACTATATTCCAAATATACAGATATTTTTTAAGCCATAGCTTTTTATGTAATGTTAACAAAGTAAATGGCTATAGGACAGAGAAGTTCATAACAATGGAATGCAATTTCTGGAGAAGGAGCAGAATTTCAAAGGGCAGGGGTATATGGAGTCAGCCAAGGCACAGACACCCTGCTCCCTGCGTGTCCTCGGTGGTGAGGCTACCGAGCCCCTGGCCTGCACGATGCTAGTTCCAAATTCTGCCTCTCACCCCTCCCACTGCCAGTGGGGAGACATCATCCCTTGGCAGGAAACAGGAGGCTGCTGGTTCAGACCACCGGCCGGAGCTGAGAGAAGCATCACCAGCCTCTGACACCACTCTAGTGGCCCCATCTGGACCTCAGAAAGGCAGCAGATCTTCTTCACACATCTCTGCCCTGTGGCCACAGCAATGTGAGCATGGGACAGAAGCAGGTGCTCTCTGACAACATTCACCACAGCCACTCTGCAGGTGCTGGCCATCTCAGAGACTCGCCACCACACGTCTGCAAACAGCTACCCAAACTGAGGCACCGAGGAATGAAACAGAGGAAGAGTAAGGAATCTGGAGCCAGAGAGGAGCTCTGGGCTCACCCCTGAGGGCTCACCTGCCCCCTTTCCTCAGATCCCTGCCCTTCTCTCTGTGTTCATCTACTCTGACACTCCCCTCCCCCTGTCCCAGACACCTGTATTCAGGAACCTTCCTTTTGACCTTCCCCATTAGGGGTCAGGTGAGGGTAGGGATTTAGGACACTACAATTCTAAGTCTGTCTTCCAGTGCCTTCCCTTTGAGAAGGCTAAGGGTCGGGCACATTCCTCCCATCTAGGATTAGTAAGAACATTGCAAATATGGGGGAAGGGGGAGGGTGGCGGTCCAGAAAAGGGCCCAACCTGTCAAAGGGCAATGGTGGCTGGAGACAGCCTTGTCCCATGTCCCCAGCTGAGAAAAGTAGTAGGTGTGACAAGGGCAGTTAATGGAGCCTCCCATGATTGCGCTGTGGCCTCCTGGAGGGTTTTTTAAATCATTTTCATTCTGAAAGCACAAAGTAAAACAAATTATTTTCAGGTATTCACATGGGCACACAGAAACATGTTTGGTTCTAGCCGCTGTGCCTGGCAGAGCTTGGCAGAAACATCAAGTCATTTCCAATCTACAGTTTTCTGCTGATGCTGACAAAGACAACCCACTTGGGGCTGCAGAGGAAATACTGTATTTACTCACATGATTCCCCTCTTCTTCCCAGGGCCCAACTGCTCCACAAAGCAGTTGTAAGGGGAGAGGCACGCATGCCCTTGTGGCTGGGAGCACGGAGGGAACGAATGGAAATCACTCAGACTCCAAGCTACTAATTAACATAACTGTTGACCACCTACGTGCTGAAAGTCCCTGGAGATTATGGCAGCCCATCAACCTGCATGGGCAGTTGCCCATGAGGGGCAACTGAGAGACACCTCTTGGCCCTGACATTTCTCCTGAAACAGCAGCACGAGGGGGTCTCTGGGATCCTGGCTCCTTAAATCACCTGGCTGCCGAAAAGAACTAGGACTTTTAGACTTTGCTTTTATTCTTGCAGCATTTTAAACTCTCCAGTTAAGGAGAGATTTAAAAGATTTAGAGTCACATGGTCCTGGGTTCCAACTTTGTAGTGTGCCAACTCATTATTCCAAAACTTGGTACTTAAAGGGTCTAAAGCAAGTATTTAGCCTGCCTGTTGGATATGAGCCATATTTCAGAGTAACCAAATAATTAATGAAAAAGTCTTAGTACAGCAGAGTGCTACCTAATAAATGTAGGAATGACAAAATTTAGAAATCGACTGTTGGTGACACCTAACGAAATAATCGGCTGGCCAGTGTTATCGATGGTTTGAAAGACATCAGTAAAAGGTTTATAGGGACTTTACCAAGCATGGCTCGGATTAAGAACACCTGATCCCAGTTATCAGCGGTGACATCTGTAGAAAAAAGATGCTGGATATTTGGTGCTTCCTCAGGTGATACGCTAGGAAGTGCACAGCAACACCTGTGAGTGAAAAATGTAAAAGAAGACACACTGATCTGAATCTAATGTTGCCACTAGATTAACCTGCCAGTGTATAGAAAATATGGAGGATAGAGAAATGCACCAAGCAAAATCAAGTGGAAATAATCAACCCAATTCAGAATGTGGGAAATTCTACAGAAGAAACAACCAAATATTTTCAACAAGTAGTTGGCATGGGAGAAAGGGAGGGGGGGGAAATTGTTAAAAGATAAAAAGAGCCTTAATTGTTATATTAACCATATGCAGTGAAGGACTATTTTAAATCTAATTGTTAAAAAAAAAAAAAAAAAAAACTCCAAAAAGACAATGAGAAGAAAGTGAGACCAAGTTGAGTATCAGATACTATTAAGTAATTTTTAAGGGAAGTTAATACTGTTTGTTGTGATAATGATAATTGTGCTTATGGTTTTTAAGAGTTCACACCTATTACAGATACATATTAAAATGCATATGGGTGAAGTGATATGGCATTTTGGATTTGTTTAAAATACTTCTCTTATGAAAAAAAGAGAGTAGGGAGTGATAATGGAGGAAGAATGGCAAGATGTTGATAACTGTTGAAAACAGGTGATAGGAACCAACTTTGGGTTTGAAAGTGTTCATAATATAAAAAAAAAAAAACCTCTGCAACTTAATTATTAGCTGTGTTATATTGGACATGTTCCAAATTTTCTGAGTTCTGATTTTCTCATTAATGAAACAGAGATAAAAATGTTTTCTCTCCCATGATTGCTTTGGAGATTAATGAGGGTAATAGGCCTGAGTAATGCCAGGCTCCTAGTAAGTGCTTAATATTGCAAGAATCCCTTGTAGACATCACAGAAAATCCTTAACACTTTCTTGATACTCATCCTAAGTGAGTGGATTCCATCTCAGCACAGCTTCCGTCTTCCTTTTGCATCCAGGCTTAAACGTCAGCTTTCCTTGTGGATGTTCCTTGAGGACATGGATTCTGCCTCATTCTTGTAGGAATTCCCAGTACCATAACACAGCACAGCCATGCAGTGAGGCTGTGGGTGTCTGTTGGTGGGCCAACTGAATGAACGAATGAATGAATGATGCTTGACAATCTAGCACATTTAGAGCATATTCAGCATTCAAGTGAATGAAAATAAAAGACACTGACTACCAGAACTGGAGTGAAAAGGAAGAGAGAGTTGAGGAGAAGAATGAATATAATCTCTGGATTAAAATAGACAGTGGAAAAGGAAAAAGGTACAACTGTAAGCCTTGTAACAGGAGCCAGTAGTGCAGTGGCAAGATATATATGAGATAAGCACAAAGAAAGAGGTCAAGAGACTTTGGAAAAGTTATAAAAGAGGGAGAGAGAGTGCAAGAGCACAAATGCAACCCTGCTCAAAGTCAGCAAAACACCTTCTCAACATTCCTGAGACCTCCAGAGCATTCGTTCAGGTTGAGGCTTTACAAATTGCAGACTGAGAAGTACTTACATCTTTGCTCAAGCCTAAGAACATCCCCTTATAAGTTCAGTCTATTTGAAAGTTTTGCAAAAGTTACTTTTAGGTATTTGCATCTCCTAAAACAAGAAACGTGTCATTAAATACAGATAATGACAAACTATATCTGAGTGAGGCATTAAAATGAAAGCAAGAGCTTAGTAGAAAGGCATAAAGGTTAGATGTGTGGAGGGAATATTTGGGATTAGTCAGAAATGTGGAAAGATGGGTAGGAGGTAGCACAAGATCAATTAAGTACATCACTTAGGGTTTTGAAGAACTAGAACCAGCACAACAGGGCTTGTTAACTCAACCACTCAGAAAAAGAATCTCAATTTGCTCCAAGCCAAAAATGGATACTTCAAGTTGAGTTCCATTAAAGGAAAATTGCAGTGTAATAGACAACATATCTCATTGTAGAGAAGAGAAAATCTTTTTTGAAAGCAATATCAAAATTAGAAATGATGTGATAAGAAATTAAAGAAACTGAAAAGTCATCTATTGTATATTTCAATTTTTTTAAATACCGTATTTTAAGAGGATCCTATTGGTAAATAATAGGTTGATAATAAAGTCAAGTTTAAGGCAATCAGTTTATCTTGAATAGCAGTGAAATCATTTGTAACCCAGTAAATGCCCCCATGCCTCAAGAAGTATGCTGGCATATAGATAGGAATGAATGAGGCTATTTTTCTTTGCATATCATGTCAACAACAGTGTTGATAAATGTGGATGCAATTTTGAACTGTCTGAGGCTTTCAGAAGTTGGAATCCTTTTAAGAGATCTGATTAATTTAACATGTCAAACCTAATGGTGAATGAGTTCAATTTCTCCAAAGAGCAATTAGTCAACAGCATAAATTAACATGAGATATTGTCAAATGCAAAGACTGTGCTCATTGCCACTGTTGAACTTGCTTCTTTGTTCTATGAAGGGCTTCTGTGGCATGATTCCTTCACTGACCCAACTGCTTAGAATAAGCTGCTGTCATTCCTCACCTGGCCCACTGCAAAAGCCTCCTAATTTGTCTCTCCTTAGCCATGCTTATCCACTTCCTGTCTGCTCTTTGTGTACTATCCATGTGATATTTCAAAACCAAACAACTCTCTTTTGAAAACCTCTCAATTGCATCCCATTGGGTTTGAGATAGATACATAAGATCAGCATGTCTTGCAAAGCAGGGATCCCTGAGCACCCCTCATCCCCCTTCCCACCCCATACCATTTTCCCAAATTCCCTGCCCTTCTTTCGTTTCTTTTGCACTTACTTTGCTGTCTCTGATTTTCCTCACATCCTCTTCCTGCTTCCTAAAACATTCTTCCCTCTCCCCAACTTCTCCCATAATCATAATTAACTCCTCATCCTTCAGACCTCAGGTCAGACCTTGGAGCTACTTCCTCAGGGGCACCTTCCTGACCTCCCTGATGAGGCCATGTCCCTCTGTAGTATATTCTCACTACCTCCTGGGCTCTGGTATAGCACCTATCACAGTCCTCATGCTCCTCCTTCAAGCCCTTTCATTCATGCTTCCAAAGTCACCAGTCTGGCAAAATTGCTCTTTCCAACTCCACCACAACTATCGATGTTGTCAAATGCTATGGTCCTTTCTCTGCCACTTGACCTCTCACCAGCATCTGACACAATTGAACTTCCTTCTTGTTAAAACACTTATTCCTCCCAGGATTAGGCCATCACAGCCACCCAGTCTTCCTTCCACCTCATTAGCCACAAGTTCTTGTTATTAGTTTATCTAATCTCTCTCTTGACCTTAGAGCACACTGATCTAAGAGTGGGCTCTCTAGTCTTCTCCATCTGCACGGTCTCCCTCTGTGATCCCAGCCAGTATCTCATGGCTTTAGGTACCACCTACATGACAACGAAACTCACATTTGTGTGTCCAGACCCAGACCTCATCATGAGCTCCTTGATACTCTCTTCAACTATGTATGTGACATCTCCTCTTGGGAGTCAATAGTCATCTTAAATTTACTCTATCAGAACAAAATTTTGGTTTCTGCCCCCTCTCATGTTCAATAACCTACATATACCCACCCCTTACCTTGGCCATCTCAACAAATGGTTCGATTACCCACCCACATTCCCCAGCCCAAACCTAGGAGGCATTCGTCATTCCTCTCTCCCTTCCTCCTAAACCCTGACAATAAATCCATCATGATGCTCTGTTGGTTCTTCCTGGAAAACATGGCCCATATTTGGCCATTTATTTTTCTACAACTCCATGGTAACCACACCAGCTAAAGCCACCATAGGGATTCCCACTGCATTCAGGATAAATCCCAGACTCCTCAACAGAGTCTACAGGGCCCTACACACCTACCTTCTGGCCTCATCCTCTCGTGTCTTCCTCTCACTTCTTTACTAAACTCCAGACAGAGCAGCTGAGAGGGAAACTCTGAGCTAAACACTATCAGGAAGATCAGGGAGAAAAAGGGAGGGATGAATGAAAACTACAATGAAATCCACATCCCCTTTGAGGGGAAAGTTAATGGATCAAAACCGAAAAGTCAAGAAGTAACATTTAAGTCTATTATTTAGAAATATGAAAGAAAATACTAAAATAATACACAAAATATACTGAAATGGTTGTCTATGGAAGCAAGAATTAGGGATGGTAATGGTGAGAACTTATACAGTAGAAAAAATCCTTTTTTTTATTAGAAATCTTTAGTGCAATTTGACTTTTAAAGAACACACATCTATTATTTTGAAAAAAATGAAATAAAATTTTTAGAGGAAGTATTGGGGAAAAGGCAGTGAGATCTTGTGATGAGACAAACAAAACAGGGAGAAGAATCTAGAAGATCTATAGAATATTTTACAATTTTCAAAAGCAAAAGCAAAAAAGAGTGAAGAGCATCATCAATATTTGACTGAGGAAAGTTCAATTTTGGGTAAAGGATAAACTGTGCAAGCACCACTCTCAGTTTCCTTGGCAACTGGACTCTCTACTAATGACAATGATTTTTTGTAATGTAAAGTGCACATGCAAATTAAGTAAATAGTAATCAGGGGCAACGCAACACAGAGAACTGAAAGGCTGCACTTTGGTAGAGGGTCTAGGCCAGAGTTATTTCAAGTCAAAGGATGAGGTATGAAGTGAAGAATTAAGGAACTGAACTGAGTCTGCTTTCCAGGAACTTCCTGAGTATTGCAGGTATATTGCATCTCTCTCTATTTTGGTAAAGCCAGAGTATGTAATGAAGCGAATGTTTCACGGCTCTATACTGCCTCTTCTACCCAACGATACAATCTCTGCCCTTTGAGATGCCCCTGGAGAAGCAGGGTGGGTGAATCTAAATTCACTCCTCCCATCATACCTGCCCTGCCAGATTCTGTCATTTGTTGATTGAGCAACAAATACGTGTTGAACAAACGACTGAATGAATGGATGAATGAACAAAAGTTCTTCAAGAAATGTGGCACAGCCAGAAGTTCCCTCAGTGGCTGGGGTTTAAAAGCTTCAAAGGGGAATTTTTTTCTCCCCTGCCTGGGTGTGTTCACTGAGGTCTGGAGTCTGTCTTGAGGGTGGGGCTTATCTGGGCTTTTTGTCATTGAAACTTAAGAGGACCTCTCAAGTTTGAAAGACCTATAATTCTCCTTGTGAAAAAACCAAAACTTAGACCACATAGACAACTTCTGTAAATACACAAGCACTGCCACCTACAAGGAGCCCTAGCCCTGCCGTGGGCGAGGCAGGCCATCACCTGTGGTCTAATTTGAAGGACACAAAACAGCCTTCTAGCCGAAATGTGTCCCCCTTTCTAAACAGCCATATATCTGAAACACCTTTCCCATATTGGTCACTAAAATTAACATTATTTTCAAAATGTCCCATCTGGAATTCAAAGACATTGTGTACAAAGAAAACAACAGCAATCCAACAAGAGAGAAGATGATATGGGAGAAAAAAGATCTCACTGGTGTGAAATCTAATGTAGTAGCTCCACCATGAACTAGCTGAGTTATCTTATGAAAGTTAATCTCACTGAGTCTTCATTTATAAAACTATGAAATATTTATTAAAATCCCAGCTTCATAGTATTATTATAAGAATAATAGAGTATTTGGAAAATTGTACATCAACATGTATGTGGTAGTCTTATTAAATTTAGTCACCATTAACATGTTAGGCTAGTTGGGTTATAAATAAGCTAGCAGACATCAGAGCCTCATGGAACACAAAACAAGAAATTCTGTGGACAGGGAGGATGAGATTCTGGAAGAAAAAGCAAACAAGAGTAAATTATGGAGACAATTTACCCATTTTCCTCCTCAAGTGACACATGTGCTCAAACAGGACCCGGCCCACACCCTGCTGTGATACTGAGACTCCAGCCTCAAAACCTCCACCTGAGTCCTCAGAGTCCACAGCATTGTTTCCACACTGTGGGCAATGACCTACCTGCGAATTGACATCAGTAAGTCATGACAAGCATTTTAATAAATGAAACAGAATTGAAGAGACAAAAAAGAAACTATCAAAGCTCATTGTGTGTAGCAAAGATACATATTATTTTGTGAAGCCTTTGTTTTTTGCTGCAGTTGTATTTGAGTGTGCACATGTAGGTGCTGGATTACAATGTAAAGCCTATTTGCTTACAATCAAAAAAATGTAAAAGCCTCTGCCATATGCCACTAACGTGCTAGGATACTTTTAGTTACCCAAATATGCAACATTGTTTCATATCTCCAGGCCTGTGCAGATGTCTTCCTTCCAGTGGAATATTCTCTTGCCCACTCCAGTCCATGTGGGGGTGTCTTCTTGATAACACACAGCCAAAGTTTGGTTACCTGCTCTGTAACCTGAACCCCCACCCAGACGTTCCCTTTTGTCCTCCCTAGGACAAAGATTGTGTTCTGTATGCACCTTGGTCTCATCTCATTGTGCTTAGATTCAATAAATTATATCATATTTACAATTAATTGAACACTGTCTGCCTACTAAATTCTTGACTTCTTAAAGGCAGAAATTTTCTCTCTCATCTTTTTACTCCAAGAACGTATTGTATTGTGGGTGTGTTTGAAATGTTTGCTGAACCAACACATAAAAGATAAGCTGGAAAATAGAAAAGCCATTTTTCCTGTTGAAAAGTGCTTCCTAAGCAGTCATCCAACTCTCAGAAGTGGGATTTGTTCAGTTATCACACACAAGACAGGACAAAAACCCCCACCTCCATGACCCTGCAAGGCTACATTCATCTGCCACTGAGGAAACTCTGGCACTGCTCATGAATGATTATTTTCAGAGCATAGACATCAAATTGATATGAGGACACCTTCAAATCTCAAATAAATGTACAGATACTCAGGAAAAAAACAAGAGATGGTCCACCAGGCCAATATCCTTGACTCAAAATGTCAGCAAAGGTTGTCCCTTCAAAAGATAATAATATGTTTTCTATGAGACATGGAAGACTTTAGATCAATATATATTATATTAAAACTTGCTTTTTAAGGGTGTTTTTTTTAAATAAAACATCAAAAGAGGAAAGAAAAGTATTGTGTTCAGCCCCCTGTGTCCCTGGGGAGACACAAGCCTTTACATTCTGCTGACATGGACGGGCACAGGAGAGAACCCTGGACAGAGAAACGAAATCAGACTGCCATTCCTCCACCAGAGTGGGCATTCCAGCTGGTTTCTCTGGAGACAGCAGCTGCCACTGGGGCTCCAGCCAATCTAGGCTGGCACAGCCTCGAAAATAAGGTGCAGCAGGGACCTATGAGATTCTATGAGACATTCTATGAGACAGAATCAATCATTGCCATCAAATCCCATCCCTCAGTCACAAGGAAGTTGTATTGAACTGGCCCATATTAGCCCATAAGTTCCCTTTCAGTAGCACAGAAACTAGAATAAACTTCCTAGAATTATTCAAATTAGGGGTTTGATCTATTCTGGCTCAGCTCTTCTCAGACTCAATGGGCATTTGAATCTTCTGGAAATCTTCCTAAAAGGCACAATTCTGACTCAAGACGTTTCAGATCCTTGCATTTCTCACAAGCTCCCAAGTGGCTCTGGTTCCTCTGGTCCCTGGAGTCTGGTACTAAGTGTTCACTGTTCTTTCCTACTCAGGGAAATAGCAAATAAACAAGGAGTAAGAATCACTATGACTTGATCTTTTTCTTATACAAGGGACTGTCATCATTAGTCCTCTTTCAGAATGAAAATAAAAGGGAACCTTTTCTGAAAGGATGGAAGGAGAGCAGTCCTCCATCTAGGTCTTACTGTGTGACTTTCAGAGTGAAAGGTGCTCATTTGCCTAATCCCAGCAGAACACAAGTTATCATTCTCATTTTAATATCAATGATATTTGATATCAAACTAAGCCTCATATATTAACATTTCCAACATCATCCAGGCAATAAATAGCCAATGTGGGATATGAACCCACTTCCTTCTTACTCCAAAGTTGATGGGCTTTCCATTATTTCTGTTTCTCTGGTTATTAGTTAATAATACTTTCATTTTAGTTCAGTTGAATAGGTATGTAGAAAGAAACAGAAATCAAGTGTATGTGCTTGTGCACGTGTGTGGTGTGTACAAACAGCAAAGGAGAAAGGAAGTGTAGATGAAAAGGGCAAGTCCAAGCCCTCCAGAAGCATGCAGCCCAGCAGAAGAAAGGCACGTGGACGGGTCACTCTATGAAATGTGCCCAGAGATGTAATAGAGGCATTTTTAGCTCAGATGCAGATCTTGGAACAGTAGACACCACAACAAGCTTTGAAGGGTGAAATGGAGTTTATTTGCACAAGAAAGGTGGGTACATTGCCTGGTAGAGGAGATTGCTGGAGAAAAGCCATGGAACCACGTTATAAATAGTATGTGGTTTAAGGAGACTTTTTTGGCTAATGACCATGACAGATTCCTTCACTTGTAACTTCCAAAGCTAATTCATAAATAATTCTTTTTAAAGGTTCTAAATGATAAGAAATTGCCACATCAGTTAGGTGAGATTTGTTTTGTTTGTTTTTGAATTTGGTTTTGTTTTCTGAAATTCCTCCATTTATCTATCCAGGATACTATAAGATAAAAGTCATATTTACCCATAATCATTTCTCAGCCTCTAGCTGATAAGGCAGACAGAAAGAAATTGATCCACACTCAAGCACCCTGGACCCAACCCGGTCCCTGCCTTCCCTCCTGTACCTGAGATGACTGATAGTGATGACAGCCAATGATACCTTTATATTGGTTATTTCGACTACAAAACAGCAAGCACACAGAATTCAGATGACATTATACAAGATAAAAAGCCTGAAGAATACCAAGCTAAAGATTGTAAGTTAAATAATATAAATAAATAAGCAGTTCTTAGGTACAGGTTACAGAATAAAGTAAAGAAAATTCTTCAAATGGCAAATTGTTAAAAAGTTTCACTGTCCCAGGGGCTCTGGCACATTTGTGTAAGGGACTAATGTCCCATTCTGCTTCCCAGCAGTGAAACCCGAGCTGGAGGCTCCTGTGCCTCATTCTAACCATCACATTCTGGGCCAAGACTATAGGAGACCCTTCCACCCTTTGCTAGCTTGGGCCTTCCCTCTCTCTACAAGAGCTAAATCCTAGGAGGCCTGACTTTTCCAAAATCTTGCAGCTGCCAGCCAAATCTAAATCACCCCTGGGTCATAATGTGGGTGGTAAGCCTCGCTAGCAGTGTGTCTTCTTGCCTTGCTCCTATTTACATAATGCTTCAAATATTCTAGGATATCTAGTGATCCTTACGGAAATTAAAATAAAATTGGATCCCTTATCTAGTCCACAAGCAATAATCAATCACAGGCAGATCAAAGACTTAAATACAAAAAAATAACACTCTAAAACAGTTGGTAGATTGGAATAAAACAGTGAAGAATATTTTATGACCTCTCTTAAGAAAAGATTTCTTAATAAGACATGACAAGAACAAACTTAAAGAAATCAACGAATATATTCAACTACATACTAATTTTAAACTTCTCTTTATCAAAAGAAACCATTTGAGGAGTGAGTACAAAAAAAATCTGTAAGAAAATGAGAAGACAATATCTGTAATGTAACCCTCCAAAG